>NC_057804.1:445210652-445212590 GCF_018294505.1 Triticum aestivum | reverse complement strand
GAGAAAAAAGTGTTTATTAGTGGTCCCGAGAAGAACTAACCCAAATAAGCACCTCTTGGATGGGTTAGTTTTTTTGGATGGGTTAGATGCATCTAACCCAAACTAACCCTCCTGTTTGGATCTTTTTGGGTTAGTTGACTCCAAACTAACCCAAACTAACTCTAACCCATGGACCCAAATAGAGCCTATGATGGAGTGAGGGATTATGGTACTTAGGGGGGGTGCGTGTCACATGGAGAGAGAACAAGGGTGGAGAGTGTTGGATGGGTCTATATGTATAGCGCGAGCGAGACATGTGTATGTGTGAACCAGGGAGATATAAGGCCAGTTTGGCTTGCGTCCTGAGCATCTTTTGCATGGCCTGGGGTTGTGGCTGGATTTCATGCATGCTTGTCTGGTTGCCACCCTGTGAAAAAGAAAGCCCGCCTGGGCTGGGTTCCCTTGCACTTTAATTAGCCTGGCTGAACTCCAGACACTGCAAGTAGCCTGGCCCAAGCGATCGATTTCGAACGCCTGGCCGTGCCTGGTCGTGCGGCCACGAGGCTAACAGCAACATGGATGGATATTAGCATTAAATAATTGATGCATGGATTGATTGATGGGACGTTGATGCTTTGCCTGGCCCAGACTTGAACCAAATGCTTCAGCACCACACAAGCCTGGCCAGGCAGAAATATTTTACATCTCACGTCCACACCAGGAAGTACCGGCCATCAAGGCATGAGGGTCAGGTCATGAACCAAACTGACCAATAAAGTTTGAGAGAGAATGAGGAGCCCCGATAAGGCTGAGTGGTGCGTCAGATAGCCGAGAGTGGAAAAGAGATATTCCATCCGCTCGATAATGCAGTGCATGTAAATTTTTTAGAAGTCAAACTTTGGAAAAATTTGATCAGGTTTACACAAATTTTATTTATATCTACAATACCAAAGATACATCATACAAAACTACATCTCATGGTGAATCTAATGGTATATGTTTGCCGTACTAGATGTAATTATTTTTCTCCACGTACATGGTCAAACTTTGTGATGTTTGAATTTTCAATAAATCTATATGCTATGGACGGAGGAGAGTGCCTCAGTCGAGACAGATCAAGTGCGTGTGAAGAAGATTGAGTAAGTGTGCAAAAAGAGTATGTGTGTGAAAGAGAAAGTGACAACAAACAATAAATTAGAGAGAGTGTGTGTTTTTCGTTTCTTATGCGAACATATCACGCATGCATCTCTGAGATGGATAAGCGAGGCGAGGAGATACACGAAGATAGCTAGTGTGTGATTGTTTGCAACAGAGAGAGACACCCATGTAGCACATGTCCAATAGAGGTCTGGCCAACAAGGAAAAAAGGTCGAGAGGGACACATGGATGGCATGGACGCATGGGGAGGGAGAGAGGGTGTGTTTGTGATAGAGAGATCCCCTCGAGATCGTGAGGGGACTATATGGGTGGGAGATCGAGGGAGTGCGTGCGCGATAGAAAGATGCCCCGAGAGAAATCGAGATAGACCATGCACATGTTTGTGATGGAGACTAAGATTAGCTAGTCATATACATATAGGGGGGACTGCGCGTACCTACAATTGAGTGAGAGACCATCATACTTGGCTAGCTGGGCATGAGATTGTGTGTGTGTGCGCGTGTGAGATGGAGAGAGAACGAGGGAGAGAGATAGAGTTTTAGATGGGCCTATCGAGTGCGAGTGAGATATGCATGTGTATGTGTGACCCAGGTGGATGGAGAGTTTGAGAGAGGGGGGAATAGCTCCGAGATGACATAGTGGTGCGTGAGAGAGTTACAGGCAAAGAGCCAAGGAATTTGTGTGCGTACGATGAGTGCACCCAAGATATCTAGCTTGGACTAGCTAGAGTATCATACATAGTGTGCGAGAGAGACCTATAGATGGTGTATATATGCATGCGAACTAGAAAGACCCCCCCCC
>NC_057804.1:445209962-445210456 GCF_018294505.1 Triticum aestivum | reverse complement strand
CACACATGAACAGATATATGCGTATATCAAACAAGTTCATTAATTTGACTTTCAACATGTTCATGGAGTACTATAATATTGTACAACATGCTACTCGATTGAGGTGTTCAATTTTGGATTTAGTTCACTATTTAGACCTACTGAACGAGCTATTTCATTGAATCGAGATATTTCATTTTGGGTTTGATTCGCGTTTTTGAGTGGGTCAACTATTTGTCATATAGTAAATCGCTAGCAACGAGCATGTAAAAACACATTACTCCCGAGCATCATCTCTCCATCTAAAAAAGAAGTGGCAAGCTAATATTTCAAAATTTGATTCGAATCGACTTGGTAAGGTAGACGTGGATGCTCGTTCTCCCAAAATTTGAACGAACCGTTAAACATCCTCTCTGCTCGGTGGAATTCACTCGAGCAAATAAATGGGAGACGCGAAATTACCGTCCTATGTGGGACACGCATCAATTGGCCCGTTGTACATCAAGGGTAGGTTC
>NC_057804.1:445034835-445209134 GCF_018294505.1 Triticum aestivum | reverse complement strand
CACCAAATCACCTTCTCCCCGGGAAGCTCCCTTCTCCCGAGCCGCGAAACCTCAGCCCCACCTCCATGGTGCCCCCCACCGCACCAATTTCACAGCCGCCCTCCTCCCTAATGCCGGAGACGCTGTCCAATTGCCGTCGTGCACTGGGCCGTGTGCCTCTTACTCCGTGCTGCTGGTGCTGCCTCGACGACGGCCACGTGAACCGTACCGGAGCCGATTCACCCCCGCCGTTGTTCACGGCGCCGGAGCGGCTCCAACTTCGGATCCGTCCAGAGTCCTGGCGCTGCTTTCGCGTAGTCTTCGACCGTCGCGACATTACTCTTTCCCTGTCGTCGTTCGCCACCGCAACCATGCCGGCCTCACCGACTCGGTAGCTGGACCTGCCTACTTCACCAAGTCGCCAGATAGGTCGCACCCTCATCTCAAATCACTTTATTTAGACGTCAGTTGTCTGAATTTTTATTCTGGGCCAATCGATTCCCAATGGGAAGCAGCACCCCTCGAGGCGGCGGAGCTCCTAGGCTGCCGGTTAGCTGGTGTCTAACGTAAGGGTGCGGGGCCGCAAGTTCGCCGCGGAAGCAGCACTTAGATGGCTATCTTTTAGAGTTGTGTGGGTTGAAGGTACTGCCGCCGCCGGATCTGGATGACGGGGAGTCTTTGTGGATTGGCCCGGGGCGGCACAACCACGGCAGTGCGGTGGGGCGGGGAGCGGGGTTTTGGCCGGGGCCACGGACAATGGAGGCAGGCTGCTCTGCCGTTGGTCGCTGGCTCTTCAGGGAAGATTCCGAACAGTGTCAGCCGAGAGGCACAAGACGGCCATCACGCCATCCGGCGTAGATCGGACAGTACCAAAATAAAATAAAATCATGTGACCCCAATTTAGTCTTTAGTCAACAGACGTGTGACCACTCTCGTAACTTGATGTTGATCTCTTAGTGTATTTATTCAGATCAAAGAGATATGTCGTTCTTAACATTATGCGTTATCTGCATCTTCAGACACACTGTCTTCCGACTCACCGCAGCTGCTCCAACAAGGGAAGCATACACCAGAAGGGAGCTATAGTCCCCACTCAACAGTTCCCTGCATCGAATGCACGTGCCCGACATGGACAGCCACAACAACTGCGGGGCCATCGACATGTCAGCACATGATGCTCACTCCTATGGATGGCAGCCACATAGGTTGTACCCTCATCTTACTTGTGTGCAACATTCATGGCTTTGTTATTCATCTAAGCATGGAAAATAGATCATCACATTTCACTGTATATTGATGCTGATCTCTTACGGGTCTTGTTCAGGAGTTCATGCTGTTGCATAGTTCAGCTAAGATACTTGTTCTTTAGGTAACGCTGTTCCATAGTTATCATCCATCAGCCAATGCTATTCCACAGGCTGGTGATTATAGTATTATACCACTTCTAGTATTACCTATGTTGTTCTTTAATACTTTTGTGTGACATCTAGTTAATCTCGAGTACAAACGATACATATTCTGTAGCTTTCATCTGTGTTCTCCCTTTAGTTTATGAGACATGTTGCTGCTAGTTAACCCCAGTCCTACTATTTATGTCGTCTCCTACAAGCACTCATTACATAAATCTAACTACTAGTTGTCTTCCATGCATGTCAGATATAATTGCACACACTGATATATCCACAAGAACCTCACAGAGCAATGTAAAGGCCAATAAACTT
This sequence comes from Triticum aestivum, assembly GCF_018294505.1. Lineage (NCBI taxonomy): Eukaryota > Viridiplantae > Streptophyta > Magnoliopsida > Poales > Poaceae > Triticum > Triticum aestivum. The sequence continues at coordinate 445,207,434 of NC_057804.1, read as the reverse complement.
GATGTCAATGATACCCAATATGATGGAACATGTAAAGGCAGTTCTTCAGAAGACTTGCAGAAACATGATGAATCCTCTTCACCCCAAAAGGTCCTTGCTCTAACTTGGCCTGTGATATGGGTACAACATGCATATAATGTCCTGGAGTGTATCTACTCTGTTGCAATGCCATGTGCTTAGCATGCTGATCATGCATGTAAATATGTCATGCCCTTCCTGTTTTTCAGTACCTATTCCATTCATGATAACATGTTTTCAAATTCAAGTACTGTCATTCTACTCTATCGCAATGCCATCTGCTTAATTTGGACATCATGCTTCTGAATATCTTATGCATTGTTATTCATCAGTATGTACTTCATCTGTCTGCCATACCATGTTTTTTTACATTGAAGTGATGTTCTAGTGCTCTGTTGCAATGCCATCTTATTTTCCCAATCATACACGTGTATGTTGCCTTAGTTATTTCTGTATGTATTCCGCTAGCATATAGTTTTACATTCAACTAGTGTTTTTTTGCTGTGTTGTCCTGTCGTATCCCTAGCTCTTACACCATACTCCCTCCGTCCGGATTACATGTTGCCGAAATGGATAAAAAAGGATGTATCTAGAACTGAAATACACCTAGACCCATCCATTTTTTCCGGATGGAGGGAATACATGTCAATATGTCATGCCTTTCTATTCTTCAGTACCTATTCCATCTCTCTGCTGTCACATGTTTTATAATTAGAGAACCATTCTTCTATACAAGGCATGCAAGGGGAAGATGACTATGTTAGAATCTGAAGGGTTACAAACAAGGCCTTTGTAAAAGATCCAAACGCCAGGAGATAATAAACCAACTCCAGTTTTTATAGATACTGCTCCAGCACAGAGAAACACAACTGCTACTGATAATAAGCAGATTCCAGTGGCCAAAGAACTAGTCCGCTCCAGTCCAGCAAAAATATGTCAACTCAATTCTAAGAAGCGTGTGCATATCCTTGCATCATGAAATTTTATAGCATGTTGATCATATTTTCTACATGTTTCTTACCCATCTCTCTTTTAGAAAATAAGCTTAACAGATAGAAGAATTTCTGCAATGGTATCGTTTATGAGGAAAGATTCTTGCAGGAATTCTCTGTGCTCCAATGTAGATGTAAGTACCTGTTGTATATCACTATATTTTTACATCAACATGCATTTTGTTAATCGGCATGAATCCAACCTTTATCTGATCTAAATTTAGTTGTAGCAAAATGTATGATTAAAGGCCACAATGTTGATTTTTGTAAGGAAAACTGCCTGGTAGTTTTGCATCCTGAGCTGCATGAGTGTACTATCTCATATCAGTGGGTTTGAATACTTTGGTTCTGTAGTGGGTTTTTAGTGTTTTTTTTACTGTGTTGTCCTGTCGTATCCCTAGCTCTTACATCATACTCCCTCCGTCCGGATTAAATGTCGCAGAAATGGATAAAACTGGATGTATCTAGAACTGAAATACGCCTAGACCCATCCATTTATTTCTGGATGGAGGGAATACATGTCAATATGTCATGACTTTCTATTCTCCAGTACCTATTCCGTCTCTGCTGTAGCATGTTTTATAACTGAATCACCATTCTTCTATATAAGGCATGCAAGGGGAAGACGGCTATGTTAGAATCTGAAGGGTTACAAACCAGGTCTTTGCAAAAGATCCAAATGCCAGGAGATAATAAACCAACTCCATTTTTCATAGATACTGCTCCAGCACAGAGAAACCCAACTCCCACTGATAATAAGCAGATTCCAGTGGCCAAAGAACTAGTATGCTCCAGTCCAGCAAAAGAATGTCAACTCCATTCTAAGAAGCGTGTGCGTATCCTCGCATCATGAAATTTTATAGCATTCTGATCATATTTTCTACATGTTTCTTACCCATCTCTCTTTTAGAAAATAAGGTTAAACGATAGAAGACTTCCTCCATTGGGATCGTATTCGAGGAAAATATCTTGCGGGAATTCTCTGTGCTCCAATGCTGATGTAAGTACTTGTTGTATATCACTATATTTTTACATCAACATGTATTTTGTTAATCGGCGTGAATCTAACCTTTATCTGATCTAAAATTAGTTGTAGCAAAATGTGAAAGGCGCCAATGTTGATTTTTGTAAGGAAAACTGCCTGGTAGTTTTGCATACTGAGCTGCATGAATGTACTATCTCATATCACGCACATTACTGAATTGTAGTGCTTCTTTGGTTGCCCATTCATTCATTGTGTCAATGTTGCTTTCGTACTACCTTACCTGGCTGATGATAGATGTGCCATATTGTGTTAATTTGGTGTAGGCTAGTTGCACAAACGTTCATTGTGTTAATGTTGATTTCCTATTATCTGACTTGGCCAATGATAGCAATGCTAGTGTGTTAATTTTGTGCAGGCTGCTGAAGATAAGAAGACACACTCTGAAAATAGCAAGGCAACCCCATTGTTTCTTTCCAGTAAATCTAGGCCAGGTAATATGGCAATAACTCATGATTAATCTGTTTGGTTCCCATCCTAATTTATGTTATGATGTAGTGGTCGAGACACTCTCCACTATCAATAATACAAGCCTGCCAAAATCGCCATCTGAATCTGTTCAGTATCCTTTGTCTCGAATGCAACAGAATAAATGTATGTTTGTGAACCAATTAATGGCTGAAGCAATGATGGAAATGGTGGATGAATCAAAGGTGCAGAGTCGTGCGACACAACAACTGATCAATGTTTTCAGAGACAGTGTAGCAAAGCAGCAAGAACTTGCCCACATGCTTATGGGCGTCATCTATGCTGAGGTTGCAGATTGTGACATTGTAGATGGTTAGGTTCTTCTCATTTATTTGCACTGGCATCAATCTTTGATTGCCCAGTGGATGTAACTTCCTGTAATATATGCTGGATGTGCAACGTTATTCCCTGTATGTCGTACCTTTGCTTGATCGGTTTTGGTCCTGTGCATAATTGCTCGTCGTAATGGGCTCAAATTATCTAATTTGGCCTAAAGACATGTACGAACTTTAGTGGGCCCATTAAGTTAATGGGACGTTACTAGGCCAAAAGTTAATGGTCGGCCCTCTTACCTCCCGGGTCGTTAACAAGCCGACATTGAAGCGGGCAACAGGTGGCCCCAATTTATTTCACGGGCCATTAACAGGCCGTTACTAAGTTTGGGCTACATATGACCAACTATACTGTAGGCCTTTAGCAGGCCGAAAGAGACAACGGGCTTGTACTGGACCATGAAGAGCATGGGCCGCTAAGAGGCCGAAAGTCAGGTCGTATTGTAAATGGCCAAACTGTGTTGTGGGTCTTTAGTAGGCCGAAAGAGAAACCGGGCTGGTATTGGACCATGAAGGGCATGGGCCGTTAAAAGGCCAAAACTAAGGTCTGACTACAAATGGCCCAACTCATTTATTGTCCGTTAACAGGACGAAAGGCACACAGGGCCGGGAATTGGCCCAACACTTAAATGGGTCGCCAAAAGGCCAAAACTCAGGTCCGACTACAAATTGACCAACTGATTTATGGGCCGTCAACAGGCTGAAAGTGACACCAGGCCAGAAATTGGCCCAACACTTAAATGGGCCGCTAAAAGGCCGAAACTCAGGTCCGACAACAAATGGCCCATCAGATTTATGGGCCGTCAACAAGCTGAAAGACACACCGGGCCGGAAATTAGCCCAACATTTAAATGGGTCGCTAAAAGGCCGAAAGATGTACATCCTAAAAATTGGCCCATCCATTAAATGGGCCGTTAACAGGCTGAAATCTCATTGGGCCGATATTGAGCCCAAATATATAGCGGGCTGTTAACGGGCTCGAACTGACGATGGGCTGCAATGGTGTCAAATCTTTAACGGGCCATTGACGGGCCGAATTGGCACATCTCGTATGGGCCGTGGGCTTAAATGGACCTGACACAAGTAGGCCTTATATGGGCCGGCCTGCTAATTTTTACTGGGCCGGCCTTTTTCACCAGAATGGGCCACTGTTGGGCCGTGCCACGTGTTGACCTATCATAGGCGCCTCCTATCCAATGAGTGGATGACATATGTCCCAACGGTGAGGCAACACATGTTTCCTGCGGCCAATGATGATTTTACACGTGGAAAATCCCCATTGGTTTGGGCTGTTAACGGGTTATCGGATCCAAAACCGGACCCGATAGCTTAACGGCGTTCCATTACGATGGATGCCATGTGTCGGTCACCCTTGACAAAAGCACTTCTGTGACACGCGATTTATTGTCATGGAAGTGGACACTTTCGTGATGATAATTTTGGTAATGTCATGGAACACTTCTACGATAGCACAGGTACGACTATCTTGATTCTGTCATAAAATCGTCATGGATGTACATGCATGACAAAAAATGTGACCTACTGTGACAAATACGTATCATCACGGAAGTGTATTTTTTTGTAGTGTATTGACTCAGGTCATACAATAAATTACGACAACTCCTATGGCTCCTGCCGGTTGTCATACTCATCGACATGCAAGTCGTGATTACTATTACAAGAACATGGTCAATCTCATACATCACATATATAATTCATCACATCCTTTTGGCCATATCACATCACATAGCATACCCTACAAAAACAAGTTAGACATCCTCTAATTGTTGTTGCATGTTTTACGTGGCTTCTACGGGTTTCTAGCAAGAATGTTTCTTACCTACGGAAAAGCCACAACAGTGCTATGCCAATTGCTATTTACCCTTCATAAGGACCCTCTTCATCGAATCTGATCTGACTAAAGTGGGAGAGACAGACACCCGCTAGCCACCTTATGTAACAAGTGCATGTCAGTCGGTGGAGCCTGTCTCACGTAAGTGTACGTGTAAGGTTGGTCTGGGCCACTTCATCCCACGATGCCGCCGAATCAAGATAGGACTAGTACCGCTAAGCAAATTGAAAAATCATCACTCACAACTACTTGTGTTCTACTCGTGCATAGAATCTACGCATAGACCTAGCTCTGATACCACTGTTCAGAAACGTAGTAATAATTCAAAAAAAATCCTACGTGTCACCAAATCAATCTAGGAGATGCTAGCAACGATAGAGAGGGAGTGCATCTTCATACCCTTGAAGATCGCTAAGCGGAAGCATTACAAGAACACGGTTGATGGAGTCATACTCGCGGCGATTCAAATTGCAGAAGATCCGATCCAAGCGCCGAACGGATGGCGCCTCCGCGTTCAACACACGTACAGCCCGGGGACGTCTCCTCCTTCTTGATCCAGAAAGGGGGAAGGAGAAGTAGAGGGAGAACTCCGGCAATGATAACCCACAAGTATAGGGGATCAATTGTAGCCTCTTTCGATAAGTAAGAGTGTCGAACCCAACGAGGAGCTAAAGGTAGAACAAATATTCCCTCAAGTTCTTTCGACCACCGATACAACTCTACGCACGCTTAACGTTCGCTTTACCTAAAACAAGTATGAAACTAGAAGTACTTTGTAGGTGTTGTTGGATAGATTTGCAAGAATATAAAGAGCGCGTAAATAAAAACTAGGGGCTGTTTAGATAAAGAAGCAATAAAGTTAGTATAGCGAGTGTGGAAAAGTGGTGGTAGGAGTTGTGAAATTGTCCCTAAGCAATTGACTACTTTACTAGACCGATAGCAAGTTTTATGTGGGAGAGGTCACTGCTAGCATGTCATCCCTGACTTGGAATTCTATGCACTTATGCTTGGAACTATTAGCAAGCATCCGCAACTACTAACGTTCATTAAGGTATAACCCAACCATAGCATTAAGATATGTTGGTCCCCCTTCAATCCCGTATGCATCAATTTCTATGCTAGGTTGAAGCTTCTGTCACTCTTGCCCTCCAATACATAGTCCTATCAACATACAACTAACCCTATGGTGTGATCCACGCACGCGCTTATATGATGGGCACCAAAGGATAACAACATAAGCACAAGCAAATTAAACAAATCATAGCAATTCATCAATCACCGATAGGACAACGATAATCTACTCGGACATCATAGGATGGCAAAACATCATTGAATAATAATATGAAGCATAAAGCACCATGTTCAAGTAGAGGGTACAGCGGGTTGCGGGAGATTGGACCGCTGTAGATAGATGGGGGAAGGTGATGAAGATGTTGGTGAAGAAGACGGAGGTGTTGGTGTAGATCGTGTCACATGATGATGGCCCCGGCGGCGTTCCGGCGCCACCGGGAGAGAGCCCCCCTTCTTCTTCTTCTTCTTCTTCCTTGACCTTCTCCCTAGATGGGAGAAGGGTTTCCCCTCTGGTGCATGTCCTCCATGGCGTGGGAGGGGCGAGAGCCCCTCCGAGATTGGATCTATCTCTCGGTCTCTCTCTATTTCCGCATTCCTGATTCTGCCCTTTCACCATTTCTTATATATTCGGAGATCCGTAACTCCGATTGGATTGAAACCTTCAACATGATTTTTTTTCCGGATATTAGCTTTCTTGCGGCAAAAGAAGAGCAGTAACTGCCCTACGGGGTGTCCACGTGGGTCAGGGGCGCTCCCCCTGCCTCGTGGGCCCCTCGAGCATCGTCTCGCGTTGATTCTTCTTCCCAAAAATCATAAATATTCCAAAAATATTCTCCGTCCGTTTTTATCCCGTTTGGACTCCGTTCGATATGGATTTTCTGTGAAACAAAAAACATGCAACAAACAAGAACTGGCACTGCGCACTGGATGAATATGTTAGTCCCAAAAATAGTATAAAAAGTTGCCAAAAGTATATGAAAGTTGTATAATATTGGCATGGAACAATCAAAAATTATAGATACGACGGAGACGTATCAGGCAGCACAACGGCGTGGTGGCGATGGAGCTCGTGGTTCTCCGGCAGGGCTTCGCCAAGCACTACGGAGGAGGAAGAGGTGTAGCAGGGGGGAGGGCTGCGCGAGGGGCTAGGGTCTAGCTCCCATGCGCCTCCCCACTATATATAGGGGTGGAGGGGCTGGTTTCTTGCCCTCCAAGTCCATTGGGGCGTTGGCAAAGGTGGGAGGAAAGAAATCCCATCCTTTCCCTTCCCCACCGATTGTTATCCCCCCTTTTTAGGGATCTTGATCTTATCCCTTCGGGATATGATCTTATTCCTTCTAAGGGGGAATATCGCCTTGAACAGGGGTGTGGGGCCTTGGACCCACTACCCACGTTCATGTGGGTCCCCCCATGCAGGTGGCCCCACTCTGGAACCTTCTAGAACCTTCCCGGTACAATACCGAAAAATCCCGAACATTTTCCGGTGGCCAAAATAGGACTTCCCGTATATATATCTTTACCTCCGGACCATTCCGGAACTCCTCGTGACGTCTGGGATCTCATCCGAGACTCCAACAACTTTCGGTAACCACATAAAATTCCCATTACAACTCTAACGTCACCGAACCTTAAGTGTGTAGACCCTAAGGGTTTGGGAACCATGCAGACATGACCGAGATGCCTCTCCGGCCAATAACCAATAGCGGGATATGGATACCCATATTGGCTCCCACATGTTCCACGATGATCTCATCGGGTGAACCACGATGTCGGGGATTCAATCAATCCCATATACAATTCCCTTTGTCCATCGGTATGTTACTTGCCCGAGATTTGATCGTTGGTATCCCTATACCTTGTTCAATCTCATTACCGGCAAGTCTCTTTACTCGTTCCGTAACGCATGATCCCGTGGCTAACTCATTAGTCACATTGAGCTCATTGTGATGATGCATTACCGAGTGGGCCCAGAGATACCTCTCCGTCATACGGAGTGACAAATCCCAGTCTCAATTCGTGCCAACCCAACAGACACTTTCGGAGATACCCGTAGTACACCTTTATAGCCATCCAATTACGTTTTGAAGTTTGATACACCCAAAGCATTCCTATGGTAGGGAGTTGCACAATCTCATGGTCTAAGGAAAGATACTTGACATTAGAAAAGCTCTAGCAAACGAACTACACGATCTTGTGCTATGCGTAGGATTGGGTCTTGTCCATCACATCATTCTCCTAATGATGTGATCCCATTATCAACGACATCCAATGTCCATGGTCAGGAAACCACAACCATCTATTGATCAACGAGCTAGTCAACTAGAGGCTCACTAGGGACATATTGTGGTCTATGTATTCACACATGTATTACGATATCCGGTTAATACAATTATAGCATGAACAATAGACAATTATCATGAACAAGGAAATATAATAGTAAACATTTTATTATTGCCTCTAGGGCATATTTCCAACAAGATACCCCTCTAAAAGGAAAAGATCGAAGACAGTTTTCAACATTTTTATTTTGTTTGAGTCATAGGAAAACCACACTATTAAGAGGGGGTCCGCTTCAGAAGGTATGGATGGAATCAATCACAAACACAAAACAAACTTCACCCCCTTAGCCTTCCCAACATTCGAGTAGTTCCCCATCCTTTTTGGTGCCCCTGAATTTTCCTACCCAGTAGTATCACACCTTCAGAGGAGCAGTACTGCTGCTACATGCCTTCAGACCGGTAGTACTGTACTCCCCTATTGGAGTAGAACTACCAAGTTAAGTGTTGGACTACTATCGCAGGGGGCTCATTCCCCTCTGTTTTGGTCCACTGTACTAAGGCGACACTGTTACGGCAGTACCGTTATTTCGTAATAGCCAGTACTACCGGTGTCTTGTGTGGTAGTGCCGCTTAGGCACTTGCAGTGCAACTCGTATGGGACTATGGTAGTACTGTTGTCCGCACCGGTAGTACCGCCTAGTGAAAACTAGGGCACTGTTGGATTTGGAGGGGGCACATAAAAAGGGGGACTTCGTCCCCAAGATGACCTAGCTCTTTCCTCTCTCTCCTCCATTATCGCCCAAAGCTTAAACTCCTAGACCTCTCTCCCTAGCCACCAAAACTTCTTGATCTTCTACGATTTGGGAGAGAAGACCTAGATCAATCGCTCCACCAAAGAAAATTTGGCATCCCCTTGTTTTTCCTAGTGGATCTTGTTAATTTTTGGTGTTTGGGCAGCCTAGACCTAAGAGGCCACCTCAAAGCTCATTCATTGTGGTTTAAGGCTTCATGGTAGTGTTGGGAGCCTCGAATTAAGTTGTGCAGATTGCTCCAACCTTGTTTGTGAAGGTCCGGTCATCGCCTCCAAGGGCACCGCATAGTGGATCCTGGCACCTTAGATTGTGCGAGGGCATGGAAAGAATAAGGTGAGCCATTATGGCGCTTGCTGAGCATCGTGTCACCTCTCCGACGGAGACGTACCTCCCTCAAAGGAGGAAACTCCGGGAATAACATCATCGTCTCCATTTGTGGTTTATTTTTCTCTTCACTTACTTATTGCAAGCTATCTTTATTGTGTGTCTAATCTAGCTTGTTGTTATTCGTAAGCTTGCCAAATAGGTTGTTGACCTAGTTGCATATATCATGATAACCTATATTCTTGTTGTATCCCTTAAAATTGGAAAAGAGACTAAAAACTGTTAGTCACACCTCTGCGACGGAGATGTACCTCCCTCAAAGGAGGAAACTCCGGGAATAACATCAACGTCTGCATTTGTGGTTTATTTTTCTCTTCACTTACTCATTGCAAGCTATCTGTATCGTGTGTCTTATCTAGCTTGTTGTTTTCTGTAAGCTTCCCAAATAAGTTGTCGACCTAGTTGCATATCTAGACAGCATATATTCCTGTTGTATCCCTTAAAATTGGAAAAGAGACTAAAAATTGTTAGTCATCTATTCACCCCTCTCTAGTCGACTATATCGATTCTTTCACACGCAGAGTCTAAAATGGGTTGTGATTAAGGATCACCGAAGAACAGGCCATGCCAAGCTTCTGACTTGTTACACTTGAGAACGGCTTCATTGGGAAATTGTGAGGTTTGTGTCCCCCTCATTTGTCTGGCCGGAGTTAGAATTATTTTCTGTCCCTCCTTGGTGCTGGCTCCTTCGGGACGACGATCTATCCAGTTTGCGGTCACTGATGTCTTCTGATCTACATCAACGACTTACCAACTATTGATTCTACATGTTCATGGGTTTCAACAAAGTTTGCCCTGGTGAGATGGAGGCCCAGTGGTGACAACGAGCTTTACTCATGGCGCGTCACCAGTGGTGCAGAAAGAAGACAGTACTGATTTTTGCATGAACTTGTCTGTCATTTTTTTATTCTCATAAGAGGATTGATTTTATTTCATATATGGCCTTTGGCCTTTTCGAAGAAAAAAAAAGACGCCCATGGTCTTACCCATCATGCTCATGTATGAACCAAAACCTCCATTGGATCGATCACTACCATTGTACAAAGCAGTTTTCTAGTGTATTGGTAGCCTGGTACATATTTTAGATCACAACAAAGATCTCCTAGAGTTAAGGGCCGGCGGGAGGGCTCCGTTGTTAGTCGTTTCTTCAAAATTTGTTAGGGTTTGTGTCCTACTCAGGAAGACGAGACGGTGGCGGCTCCCTGAAGATGGAATAAAGGTCCCCCCGCCTAGTCCCTGTTCCGGTGGTGCGTCTAGCATCGTTGGTGGACGTGTGGAGGTGTGTCTCCGGCGGATCTATCCTCGGTGGATTTGCTCGGATCTGGTTGTGGTTCGTCTATGTTCGTGTGTCTTCAGGTTGGATCCTTTCGATCTACGTTATTCTTCATCAGCGGCGGTTGCTGTTCTGGTGCGGTGGTCCTACGGGGCCTTAGCACGACGACTTCCCGACTGTCTACTACAACAAGTTGTGCCCGACTCCGGCGAGGGAGGGGTGATGACGGCGGCGTGCCTTCGGCTCGTTTCAGTGATTGTAGTCGTCGCTAGGTGGTCTACTGATCTGAATGTAATTTTTATTATTTCTAGTGTTCGTTGTACTGCCGTGATGGAAGATGAATAGATTGAAAGTTTTCTCGAAAAAAAAAAGATCTCCTAGAGTTGCCCCCGTCGTCACACCTAAAAAAACAACACGTTGCTCGGTAGCGCAGTTCTCCTTGCACGATGCATTTGGTACCGCCGCGACCGGAACGGATGGGGTACACTGTGAGATGCACGCGTGCTCCGTGCTGTTGCTTCGCTTTCACGTATGAAATTGAAAATGTGCTTTCAATCACCGGAGTTCGCAAAGGTAAAGGTTTCGAGTTGGCAGGTCCATGGCCTGTCATCTCATATGGTGCGATTGTGGCAGAGCACGTCACATGCGACGCCAAATAATAAGATGGCCGTCACCATCTCATGATCACTGTAGCTTCCGGAATCATTAGTCCGTTTGGAAGGGCGCACAAGTTGCTGGCTCCGCTGTGAAATTTGCCGATTTCTGCAAGAATCATGCACTGTGAACATGGGTAAAAACGGGCAAAATGGTCTCGTGGGTTCCCTGTGAAGGATGTAATGCTGGCAACTAGGCATAAAAGGTTGAGTTCTCGCCATGTGTTCCAGTCATCCTCCAGCTATTATCACCAGGGATTTCTCAACCGCAGACAGGGAGATTTCCCTTCCGACAAGCCCAACAAGAGGCCGTGGCAATGCCTTGCCCTGAACAGCTGCATTGAAAGCCACTCGCCCCCGAAAGGCCCAAAGTCTTGGTCGACGACGGCGAGCACCAGATGCCTCTTGTATTGTTGTCTCTGGCGAGCCGCGGTACCTGGCCGGACCGCCGGAGTAGTACGTATTCATGAGCTCCCTCAGGACCCTGTCCCCTTCTGGGAGCCCACACGGAGTAAAGAAGAGAGCTGTGGCGCACGTCCTGCCACTGCCACTACACCAAACACATTACCCGGGTGCTTATGGAAAACACGCCAGAAAGCAGAGGAGACGACGACGGGTCAGATGCTAATACTCTCCATGGAAGCAGATTAGGAGCACGACACGGTGTAGACGTGGATTGGATTTGGACCAGTGGTTGCAGGTCCATGCAAAGCACCTGCAGTTGGTTGACAGTTGTTCATTTTCATTTCAAGTTTTCAACCCCAGGCAGAGCGCGGATAGAAAAGTAGAAACTGCCCGCCAATGGACATGGACTCGTTTATCGTTCTCCTCTTCCTCTTTCTTGCGCGAGCGGAGGCGGCGAGCCACGGCGTTGGTAGAGGAGGCAGGGCTGAGGGAGCGGTTCTTCTTGCGCTCAGGCTGCAGCAGGTGCCGCCCCCGCCGCGAGCGCCGGCGAACCGGCTGCGGTTCCGCCACAATGTGAGCTTGACGGTGTCGGTGGCTGTCGGCACGCCGCCGCAGAACGTCACGATGGTGCTTGACACCGGCAGCGAGCTCTCCTGGCTGCTCTGCAACGGGAGCTCCGTGTCGGCGCCTGCGCCGTTCAATGCGGCAGCTTCGTCGACGTACGGCGCCGTCGATTGCTCGTCGCCGGCGTGCGTGTGGCGCGGACGTGACCTGCCCGTCCGCCCGTTCTGTGACGCGCCGCCGTCCACCGCCTGCCGCGTCTCCATCTCCTACGCAGACGCCTCCTCGGCCGATGGCCTCCTGGTTGCCGACACCTTCATCCTCGGCGCGCAGGCCGTGCCCGCCCTGTTCGGCTGCATCACCTCCTATTCCTCCAGCGCGGCCACCAACAACAACGCCACGGACCCGTCGGAGGCGACGACCGGCCTCCTTGGCATGAATCGTGGCAGCCTCTCCTTCGTGACGCAGACGGGCACCCTCCGCTTCGCCTACTGTATCGCCCCCAGCCAAGGACCAGGCATCCTCCTCCTCGGCGGCGACGGTGGGGCGGCCCCGCCACTTAACTACACGCCGCTGATAGAGATCTCCCAGCCGCTGCCGTACTTCGACAGGGTGGCCTACTCCGTGCAGCTGGAGGGCATCCGCGTGGGGGGCGCCCTGCTCGCCATCCCCAAGTCCGTGCTCACGCCGGACCACACGGGCGCCGGGCAGACAATAGTGGACTCCGGCACGCAGTTCACCTTCCTCCTGGCCGACGCCTACGCGGCGCTCAAGGGCGAATTCCTGAACCAGACGCGGTCGCTGCTTGCCCCGCTCGGTGAGCCGGGCTTCGTGTTCCAGAGCGCGTTCGACGCGTGCTTCCGCGGCCCGGAGGAGCGAGTGTCGGCGGCAAGCCGGCTTCTCCCCGAGGTGGGCCTGGTACTCCGCGGCGCGGAGGTGGCCGTGGCCGGGGAGAAGCTCCTGTACAGTGTACCCGGCGAGCGGCGCGGGAAGGAGGGGGAGGAGGCTGTGTGGTGCCTGACGTTCGGGAACTCGGACATGGCCGGCATGTCGGCGTACGTGATCGGGCACCACCACCAGCAGGACGTGTGGGTGGAGTACGACCTTCAGAACGGCCGAGTCGGCTTCGCGCCGGCGCGCTGTGAGGTCGCCACCCAGCGCCTCGGCGCCCAAGTGTAGTTCTTGTCTAGTGGCATTGTGTCAGTCAATGTGTAGTCGTCGTGTAAAAGTACAGCGAAATACTAGCGGCGGCGGCTGTGGCAGGGCACGTATCGTTAGCAGGGGGCGAGTATTAGAGACGGTCACTCTCCGATCACCTGCTGCTGCCAGTGGCGAACTACTGGTTATTTACGAACTTCATTGCTGTATTATGCGAATACATATAAATTGTTGTATTATGCGAATCTATACTACTTTTTTTAGCATCAGTATAGACATTCATCCCTATGAACGCACACACACGCACCCTAACCACATGAGCACCTTCGAGAGACTGAGCCGGCATATCATCTTGAGATTTACGAAGTCACCGTAGGCAATTTGAACCCTGTTGGGTTCAGGATACCACTGTCCACCTAACCAACTCAACCACAGGTTGATTCGCATCTATACTACCTACTAATAAAAGAAGGACGCCGATAACTGCTACACGTGTGGGCGTTAAGGGATCTGCCCACACGTTCTGTGTCGTGCCTAAGAGGACCAGCCCACACGCTTGTGTGTGGGCAAAATAACTAGCGTCCACACGCCTTTTTTTCCTCCCGGTCCCTCTTATACGCGTGCGTGTGGGCGAAATAGAGAACGCCTACACGCCCGGTACGTCAGGCCTCGTACCTCGTGGTCCCGCACGCCCCACGTGACACTTTACCGCGCGCACGCAGTTGCCATGGGCCGGACCCTCGTCTATGTTCGTTTAAGTGCAGTTGCCATGTTGCTGAACTACGGTTGCCATGTCAGACAACTACAGTTGCCATATCTGCTCAACTACAGTTGCCATCTCAGGTCAAAGTTCCAGATTGCCATTTTTTGGACAACTATAGCTGTTGCCATGTGTGGTCTGGTCTACTGCAGTTGCCATGATTTTAAAATTTTAGGAGTTGCCACCTACTAACACTAGGCAGTTGTCATGTAGCACTGAAAAAATGGCATGGCAAAAAAACATGTTTGGGTAAAAGAGAGAGTTGCTATGTGCTCACAAACACGTTAGGCAGTTGCCATGTAAAAAGAAAGAGTTGCCATCTGCTTACGTGCACGCTAGGGCAGTTTGCCATTTACCATGCAAAACATATGCAACTGACATGTTTGGGTAAAAAAAGAGAGAGTTGCCATCTGCTTGCAATCACACTAGGGCAGTTGCCATGTACACTGCAAAACGCATGGCAACTGGCAGCTTGGGTGTGGGAGAGGAGGCGGTCATGTGGGCGAGATGGCAAACGCCCACACACCAGCCCTTGTGCGTGACTGAAAACTGGTGTGTGGGTGAACTGCTAAACGCCCACACACCGGCCCCTCCGTGTGGTAAAACGGATGTGTGGGCGAACTATGTCACACACCACACACACACATTGTCCTACGTGGCACAGAAAATCAGCTAGATTGTGCCAAGATTTGTGCATATAGTACTGGACGGTGATGGATAAGTGTGGTCGAGATGGTCAACGTCCACACGTGTGGGCGTTAACATTTCTGTAAAAGAAATATGTATTCTTAGTCCGCCATGCTATTTTATAGAAAAAACCCTGATGTTTTTAACATTAAACCCACAATACATATCAATGTTTTTTAAAATACTCATATTTTTTAAACCGTAACTCCAAATTTAACATATTATATATGAAATTTAATTAAAAAATATGTAGAATCTAAATATAATGTTATTTTACCTATTAACAATTAAAAAAAATACTATCTAGGCTGCAATGTTAATCAATAATGCATTATCTGTCTTTTTTTCCATACATGTACTAATTAAGATTGGGATGAACACCTCAGCAAAATCAGAATTGGACATCAAATTGAAGATAAATTTGTTAGAGACACCAATAAATAAGGACATGCATGACAAGAAATAAAAGGTCCAAAGAAAGATGGGATGTCCGCTATAAAATAAATAAAAGAGAGAATGCAGAGGAGATCCGATAAAGATGACATGTTGCGCTATTCTCCTATATATAAAAAGAAAAAAGAGAGGACATGCATGAAAAAGATAAAAAGGAGGCATGCATGACAAAAATAAAATAAAAGACAAGTTTGATAAGAAAATAAATAGTGATGAAACAGGGACCAATACCTATGACATGCATGACAAGAAATAGTGATGAAATGGGGTGCAAGTACCCACGTCAACATGAGACCATAAAAAATGTTCTTTTCCAGACAAAAAAAATCTCTTTTTATGATTAAAAAATTAAATATCTTTTTGACAACTATTTTAACTCTTCATGTATTTAAGAAATAACTACAAATTCTCAGATTATAGAACATTTTTTATAAATTAAGAGCATGTGGTATTTTTTTCTCCCGTTGCAATGCATGGGCTTTTTTGCTAGTACATATGAATTGTTGTAAATTAAGAGCTAAGAGCGTCTACAGCCGGCCGGACCTCTCAAACCCGCCTCATACGCCCGGGCGGACCTCCCCGACACTCTCCGGTCACGATGTTTTGACCCAGACGAGCTCCTTAAACGGTCCTCAAACGCCCGGGCTGACTAGCACCCCTCATATCCAGCCCAAATATGGGAAGGATATGGGGGCGCCCGGGCACGCCCGCCACGTCGGTGTGACGAAGCCGTCCCACGCAGAAATCCCGGAAACCCGGCGGTCCGACGAATGCCGCGTCCATTGCCGCATGGCGCCGCTCCGGCTCGCGCCCAAGACCAAATCCGGCTATTTAAGACGGCCGGCGTCCCGCAACCCTAACCCATCCACCTCCCTCCTCTCCGCGCCTCCAGTCCGAGCCCATCCACCTCCTCTTCCTCCCGCTCCGGCGCTCTGCCCACGGTCTGATGCTCCGCCCATGGTCCGAAGCTCCGCCCACGCTCCGGCACTCCGTCATGATCCCGAGCAAGATCACCTACTACACCATGCTGACGCTGGAGCGGCACTACGAGATCCAGCAAGAGATCTAGGCGAGGCAAGCCGCGCGCGCCGCCTGCATCATTGCCGGGCTGCCTCCGGACTCGCCGGAGCTGGAGGAGGAGGAGGCGCAGCCAGGGGAAGAGGAGGTGGACATGGCCCCGATGGGGGTGGAGGACGCAGAGGAGCAGGAGCCGGAGCAACAGCTATCGGGCTTCAACATGGAGCAAGCGGAGGCGGAGTTCGTCGTCACCCAGTCACAGGAGATAGCGGAGCAGCAGGCCATCTTGGAGTCCATCCAGGATGAGGCCTATGTGGAGGCCAACCGGGTGTTCCACTGGCGGGAGCAGGAGGAGTCCGACGCGCTCTTCGCCGAATTCGACGCGAAGATAGAGGAAGAGAAGGCCAGAGCGGAGGCGCCATAGGCACCGGAGGAGCCAGAGCTGTAGCTGCCGCCCATGCTGCGGGAGCTGGGCACGGAGATCGTCGACATCTCTAACGATGAGTAGCTAGGTGATCGACGTAGTACGTAGGTTTATTTAGTTTGCATGTCTTTGTATGGATTTGAGAATCTTGTACGAGATGTCCGGCTGCAAGTGTGGAAATTTGAGGGGTGCCCGGTCAATGAACGCAAACGCGCCCGAGCGTGTCCGCGAGTGTTTGAGGGGCCGGATTTGCCAAGTCTGGCTGTAGATGCTCTATTGACATAGTAAGCGACATTTCAATTTCGGTCGGGCAGTAACTCACTCATTGAGAGTTAGCAGTAAAAAAAGATAAACAAAAAAATTCAAGTGAGGGACAAGTTTAAATTGGTCTGCCATATCCCAGAGAATGACGCCAAGGGTCGCAACTACCAAGTCAACAGTGGACAAAGGTCCTGAGCCCTGACAAGGAAAGGAGAACCACGACGACAGAAGCCCGCGAGCGTCGTTGTTGTTGGCGCCAAAACACGTAGCTTTTGCTCGGCAGCTCACCCGTGCCAGCACGAGGTCTCCAGAACAAACGGGAAAAGTTTAGATCCCCATAGCCGGATCAGGGCAACACCACTACGAACGACAGAGGACGCGCTCGAGCTACCCATTGGTACACCTTCCGTTGCCTACACGACAAAGAGGGAAAGCCAACCATGCAGACCGCCATCCAAGCTGCCGCAATGGCATCCATGTCCGAGACACGGCCAACCGTGCACATCACGGTGCACCAACCACGGTAGGAAGAGTAAAAGGCGTCATCTTTCATTCCTAACTTGACATCAGCCCCAAAGTTTGGGTCGACACCTCCACAGTAGGAGGCACTCACGCCTGCGTACCTAGCTAGTCCCGCTGGTGAGGCAGAGACACGCCATGTGACTACCGACGGCCATTCCTAAGCAAGCTCACACGACGCCATGTCCATGGCCTTCGACACCGATCTACCCAACAATGCAGCGGTGTCCCGACCACCACCATTGACCACCGCACCCACAGGAAAAGGGACCTCATCGCTTGTGGGCACCACCTGGACCGAGTCCACCCCACCTATCCAAAACACAAGCTCCAACCCATCCCAGGCCCAAATCTGATCCCTCCGAGCACAAGCTCCAAGTCCTGGCCACCTCCACCCTGAAAACACTCGCGAGGAGCCACCACCAGCCACAGCACGCTGTCGTCCGCCAAGCGCCGCCACCCGAACCATAGCTACCGCATCACTGACTGGTGCAGCCACCACCATACGACTGAACCCTATCAAGGCCGGGCATACAAACTCCTCGCCACGACCCAGTCTCCGCCCGTCGGATCGGTGCTACTTGTGAGCTGCTTTGGGATTTCCTCGAAGAGGAGAGGACGATGCAGTACAGTAGAGATAAGTATTTCCCTCAGTTAAGAACCAAGGTTATCAATCCAGTAGGAGAACCATGCAAGATCTTGTGAACAACACCTACACACAATGTCGGGGAAACTGATCCACGGACACCTATGGGGCCGGCGGACCGGGCCCCTTTCGGTTCGGCGAGGGGCGGAGATCGCACGAAGAGCAGATCGAGGCGAGGCACACGAGCAGTTTACCCAGCTTCGGAGCTCTCCGGAGAGATAACACTCCTACTACTGCTTGTCTGGTTGTATTATCTGGTGTTCTTGCTCTCGAGCGAGTGAGTGATGTTTTCTGGGCTACGAATGAATCGAAGCCGATTGTCTGAGGCTCCGAGCCGAACCCCCTCTACGTTGCGCATGGGCCTCCTTTTATACGCTAAAGGGGTCACCGACAGGTGGCAACGCAGAGGAGGGTAAAAACGTAAAAAGCAAGGTAGTTGGTACAGTTGCTTGTACAGTGCACCCTACCTAACCCTGACGGCAGGGGACAAGGGCATTAAATGCCCGTCTGAGTCGCCCGAACAGTGCAGAAAAGGACCGTTAGGGGCGCCACCGTCCGCCATGATGGCGATCTTGTCAGCTTCCCATGCCACTACGCACGGCTGGCTGCACAGCCTCCCGCCATGCGCGCCCGGAGAGGCCCCCAGAGCGACACGTTGGTGGATGCGCTGGAGCGTGGGCGCAGAGTGGCCGCCTGCCACGGCAAGCGCCTTGCCGCTGTTGTTATCTTGCCGGGTCCAGAAGCTCGTCGCTCACCGGGCCTCGGGGTACCTTGTTTAGCCTTCCCGGCAAGCTCCTCTTGCCGGGGCCTTGCTGCCTTGCCGGAGCGCGTGGCGCGTCGCGGCAAGTTCCTTGGAGTGCCTTGGTTGGCCTTCCCGGCAAGCTCCTCTTGCCGGGGTCTTGTCTCCTTAGCTTAAATACTTTGTTCTTGGATGGCTCCAAGGTAACCTTGGGGGATCTTGGCGTTCGCCCGGAAAGCCTTTGCCGTGGGGTGCTGCAACTGCCCGTGCACAAGTTCGGGGTACTAGGGTACCCCTATTCTAGTACACCGACAGGAGCCCCCGGGCCTGGGCCAGACACGGTGCCGAGCGCTGTTGGGCCAGTCCCAAGACAGGGCACGGGCACACGCGGGCTGGGCCACGCCAAATCTTGTTCCGTATCCACCGCACTCTCCCATAACGGCACGCGTTGAATGCGGCATCGTGGGAGAGATCGTGGGTGGTTGTTTATTTGGAAGCCCGAAACGTCCGCCCCGTCCCTCTTTATAAGCAGAGGAAACAGGAGCAGTTCGTTCCCCCTTGCTGGTTCCTGCTACTCCTTCTTCACAAACTCCGCCGCTCCCCCCTTCTTCTCGAAGCCGAGAGAGCAGCGCTCCGCCCCCCCCCATTGCCACCAGCACCACCACGCCGTCAACCTTCTCCACCACCTCCGCCATGGCCCCGAAAGCCGACAAGGGAAAGGGTGTGAAGTCGGCCGAGGCGCAGCGGCTCGCGGCGCTGCGTAAGGAGCGGGCGATCTTCACCCCCCAGCTCGGCGTGCAGGAGCTGAGGGAGTACTTCTACCTCTTTTGGGCGACGGAGACGCGTGCACATCCGCGCACGAGGGTACTCCCGGCCGCTGCCTCGGAGTCGGCTCCAAATGGGTACCCGTTCTTCCCGCTATTCTTCTATTGCGGGCTCTGCCCGCCCTTCTCGGAGTTCTTCTGTGATATTATGAACACATATGGCTTCCGCCTCCTTGACTTCACCCCCAATGTTGTCCTGACCATGGCAGTTTTCGCACACTTGTGCGAAAACTTTGTCGGACTCCACCCTAGTGTTGCCCTTTTCCGCCACTTCTTCATACCTCGGGTAGAGAGAGGAGAGCCGCTTGCCGGAGGGATTGCCTGGGTCTCGAGAGTCGGCAAGAAAGAGGCGTACTTGGAGGGTGAGCTTCGCAGCAAGTGGGAGGAGTGGAGAGCGGAGTGGTGTTGGATCGTCGAGGAGGATCCGCAGCCCTTCACCGCCGTGCGCCAAACTCCAATAGTGCGCGGCAATGACTGGAGCAACATGGCCCCGGAAGACGAGAGGCTGAAGATCGCCATCACTAGGATTCTTCGCCTCAGGCTTGCCGGGCTCACCGTAGGTGCTGTCGGGGCAGATTTCCTCCGCCGCCGCATTGCCCCCCTGCAGGAGAGGAGGAGGCCCGCCTGGGAATTCAAGAATTCGGCGGACATCATGAGGCTGCGACCGGGCCTTAACTACAACTTCACTGTCTTGGAGTTGGATGCAATGCTCTTGGAATTATTCAAACGCGACCCCCAACAACCATTCACATTGCCGAGGGGCGTAGTTCCTTTGTGCAATAACTCTTCGCTTGACCGGATCCGCGCCATGATGCCGTTGTGCGATTCACACGGCATCATCCCAACTTGGCAAGAGCCTGCGGATGACGTTGTGCGAGCGTTCTTCGACACCTTGGAGGAAGTGCCGGTCCGTGCTGACGAGAAGAAGAGCCTCACCCGTGACACCATCGACGAGGAGCTGTAGCTCATCGCTACTAGGGCGGAAGAGGTTGCGGCCGCAGCTGCTGCGGGTATGTTTGGGTTTACTGTGGAGGAGGTGGAGGCTGCAGAGGCGGCAAACCTTGCCGAACGCGCGGAGTTCATGGGCGAGGAGGAGCTTGCCGGTTCCGAAGCCGAGTCGAGCGAGGCCGGCGAGGGGGAGGCTGAACCTTCAGAGAGCTTGCCGCAGGCGGAGCCCCCGGCCCCGCCAAGGAGGCGCCTTCACAGGGCCGGGGACGCAGCAGGGCGGCAGCCGGCTCCACAGCCACCGAGCCACGCGACGCGCTCTACCGCGGCAAGCAATGTTGCCGCGGGAGCGCCTCACGTAGTAGCGGCAACTGGAGCGGGATCTTCCCGGGCTACTGCCACTGTCCCCGCCAAGCGGGCAAGGGATCCTACTCCACCTCGCCGCACCGGAGGAGGGCCGGACTTCGATCTTTCCGCGCTCAGCTCCGACGAGGAGGAAGAAGAGTGAGTTTCTTTGGTGCTCTTATAATCCTTCAATCTTGCTGTTTATATCTTGTATCTTGACTTGCTCCAATCTGGACTCCTTTCTTTTCAGAACACTGGCCCAGAGAGCGGCGAAGAGGGCCAAGGCCGCGGTGATCGTCATTGAGGATGACCCCATCGTGTCGGCAGGAGGTGGGCCCGAGACCACCTTGACGGACCCGACAATCACCCCTCGGAGCAGCCCCCAGCACAGCCCCCAGCATAAGTTCATAGTTTAGCCTTCTGCTGCCGGGCGCGCTTGAGTGCTTTTTCCTTTGTTGATATCTTGCTTGTTGACTTGTGCAAGAGCAGACAGCCTCATCAGGAGCGCCCGGAGGCTGGCCCCGAAGTGCCACCTGCTTCGACTGCGCCGCCAAGGGAGGAGTCCCTGGCAAGGGAGCATTCTCCGGCAAGGGGGGACTCTCCGGCAAGGGACGGCACTGTTGATCCTGCGGCGACCGAGGCCGCAGCTGAAGATCTTGGCGCAGGTAATCCACTTGCCCAGAAACTTTCCCTTGGGTTTTGCTTCTTCTGTTTTTCCTTTCTTGGATTTTTGATTGATTTTCCTCCCTTCTTCGTTCTTCAGACCCATCTTCGGCTGAGCCAATGGAGACAGAGGGCGCCGGCGAGGAAGGTGCTGGTGCTGATGAGACCGCCGGCGAGGAGGCCGCTGGGGCTGCTGCTGCGGAAGCCGGCGAGGGGTCGGGCGATCGCACTGACGACCCTGAGGCCGCAGGAGCGTCGGGCGCTGCACCGACCGCCGAACCCTCTGCCGCTTCCGCGGAGCCGGGCTCCGAGGAGCCCCAGCCCGGCGCCTACTTGCAGGCCGGTGACAACATCTTCATCAAGCTACCCTGGGCGTCGAGCTCCAGGGCGCCGGTCGAGGGGGAGACTTTTGACAGGGAGGTGCTCGCCTCTGCTGGACTGTCATTGGTTGATGCGCCCGGCAGCAGCAGCGGCGAGGCTGAGGAGGAGCAGCTGCTGCGGAAGCTGCTGTCACTCTACCGCACCCGGCAAGCCAAGCTGGCTTCCCGGGAAGCGCTTGTCGCGAAGGCGGGAGTTGACATGGAGAAGCGCGTGGAGGAGCTCAGGGGACAAAATCAAGAAGCTCTCCGGTCCTGGCGCAGGAGCGGGAGCGAGTAGACGAGGAGCGCACGGCCTTTCTTCTCGAGAAGGCCGAGGCTGAAGAGAATCAAAGGCTGGCTGCCGAGAGGCAGTCCGCGCGGGAAGGTGAACTAGTGCAGCGGAAGGCCCATCTCGACAGCTACGAGGAAGAGCTTGCCGAGCGCGAGCGAGCACTTGGCGGGGCGCTCAAGGAGGCAAAGGACGCCGCGACAACTGCAGAGGCCGCCAAGAAAGAGCTAGAGGAGAAGGTGGCGCGGCTGGAGGCCGACATTGGGAAGAGCGGCGAGGAGCTTGCCGCGCTCAAGCGTGAGCGCGAGAAGGATGCTGCCGCCCACGGTGAGCTGCAAGACCTTCTCGCTGAAAGGGGCAAGGAGCTCAGCGCCGCCAAGGATTCCAAAGCAGACCTGGAGCTGAAGCTGGCCACGCTGACGCAGACGCTGGAGGCCGCCAAGGAGCGGGAGAAGACCTTGGCGGAGAAGGTCAAGGCTGACGCGGCGCTGCTGGAGAGCATTGCAGTTACCCAGAACTCGTTCAGAGACACAGTGGAGCACTGGACCGAAGGTCTGGTGAACACTGCCGCAGTCATCAACGAGGAGCTGGCGCAGCTGGGGATGGAGGACTTTGGGTATCCTTCCGACGAGAGCCTTCAATCCAGCGCCAAGCTCGGCCTATTCTTCAAGGGTGTGGCGACGGCACTCCAGCGGCTCCGGGAGAGGATCCCGAAGCAGCTGGCCGACGAGTCACGCAAAATCTGCGCTGGGGTTCTCCAGAAGGTGCTGATGAAGGTGGCCTTCCGCAACCCAGGCCTCAGCTTCACCAACGTCCTCAGGTCCTTGCCGCCTGACGCCGATCTGGACACACTCAAGGCCCTTGTCGCACCCATTGTGGACAAGGTGAGCGAGATCAAGAGAGTCGAGGGCGGGCGCGTAGATTAGGCCGCCTATTTCTTCTCTTCCCTTGTCGCTGCTAATCATGTTATGAAAGCAGTCTGTTAGAGCTGCGACAAGTTATCTTTGTAATATAACTTTATTTCTGTCTATCAATTGCTATGTTATTTCCTCTACTAGATTCCTTCCCTTGTATGTTTTTACCCTACGCTTCTAGGGAACTTGTCGGCGCAGGCGCCCGAGCCGCGAGCGCTGAGTGCGGGACTTCAGCAGCCTGCTGGCGGCGCTGCTTCTGACAAGAAACCTTATCGCGACTAGATGCAGCACGCTTAAGCTGTTGAGCGGACTCGAAACAAAGTAAGGGCGCAACTAGCCACGAGTTGGTTCCTCCGCGCACAGGTTTTCCATACAAAGCAGGGTCGTTCGAGGAAGATAACTCAAAAATTTAAAAAGTGATTGCTCAAACTTTGGCAACTTAGCTTTTCTGTCATTTGCTTCCCGGTAAGGCAAGTCTTTGCTTGAACGACGCCTGGCCCATACCACAATCTTCTCCTTTCCCCCTCGGCAAACTTATGTGCAGGAGAACCTTCTTTTCCTTTTTAAAATAAAAAGAAAGAAGAGAAAATAATAACATGGAGCTCTTCTGCTCGTTACTGCTTACCGGATGTAGGTGCTGCACAAAGTGTCAGATAATTGCATGCAAGAAAGGAACTAACGCATGAAATGGACAAGCTGTGCGGAGCACATGGGGTTTTACTTATGCACGGGATCTGCGCCCGGCTTTGTACAAAGGATTACATGCAACAGCGGCAAGACTTGTACAAAAGGTGGTTGCCGGAACGGGTTCCGGCAACCGTGCCTTATGGGAAAAACTTACAAAGATGTTCTATGTTCCAGGAGTTGCTCACTGGAATGCCATCCTCGGTCTCAAGGCGGACAGCGCCAGGCCTTGTGACTCCTCTCACCCGATAAGGGCCTTCCCACTTCGGCGTCAACTTGTTGGAATTCTTGGCGGACTGAACACGCCGAAGAACACGGTCGCCTTCCTCGAAGCTTCTGGCTTTAACTTTGCGGCTATGATAGCGGCGCAAAGCTTGCTGGTATCGAGCAGCTCGTACAGCAGCCTGAAGACGATCTTCCTCAAGGAGCAGCGCGTCGTCTTGCCGCAGCTGTTCTTGCTCGAGCTCATCATAAGCGAGCACTCGAGGTGATCCGTATACGAGTTCCGTGGGGAGAACTGCCTCTGCTCCATAGACTAGAGCGAAAGGTGTCTGGCCGGTGGCTCGATTTGGCGTCGTTCTGATCGACCAAAGAACCACCGGCAGCTCCTCGATCCAGTTCCTTCCGCACCTATGCAGCCTGTCGAAAGTTCTGGTCTTGAGCCCGCGCAGCACTTCAGCATTTGCCCTTTCTGCTTGACCGTTGCTTCTCGGATGAGCAACAGAAGCGAAGCAGACCTTGGCGCCAAGGTCTTGGACGTACTGCATGAAGGTGCGGCTCGTGAATTGCGTGCCGTTGTCGGTGATGATCCTGTTGGGAATCCCGAAACGACAAACAATTGACCTGAAGAACTTGACTGCTGACTGTGCTGTCACCTTCCTCACTGGCTGCGCTTCCGGACACTTTGTGAACTTGTCGATTGCGACGTACAAGTACTCAAAGCCCCCGACAGCTCGGGGGAAAGGGCCGAGGATATCGAGCCCCCAGACCGAAAATGGCCAGGATAAAGGGATCGTCTGGAGAGCTTGAGCTGGCTGGTGTATGTGTTTGGAGTGGAACTGGCATGCTTCACACTTGGTTACTTGTGAAGTTGCATCCTGGAGGGCTGTCGGCCAAAAGAAACCTTGCCGGAAAGCTTTGCCTCCATGTATGCCTCCATGTATCCCCGCCAACATCTTTTGTCCATCTTCTCGGTGAATACACTTCAATTTCACACCGTTGAGTCTTCTTCTGTACAGTATGCTATCGACAAACTGGTACATACTTGACTGCCGGGCTACTCTTTCCGCTTCTTCTTGTTCTTCGGGAAGTTCTCCTGTCTGAAGGAAATGGACAATCTGCTGTGCCCATGCTGGAGCTTGTGGCTCGACAACAAGGACTAAAGGCGCATCTGCTGCTGCGGGAACATCTGCTTCTACGGCAAGGACTTGCGGCCCTGCCGGAGCTTGATGTTCCCCGGCAAGCTTGCCGGAGCAAAACTTGTCGGGAGTGTCTGCTTCAACGGAACAAACCATTAGGCTTGCCAGAGCAGACTGCCCCTCAGCATCCTTGGTGTTGATCTTGGGGACTTTCTTGGCGGTGGCTTCGGGGAGCTCTGTCGGAAAGTAGTCACCAGAAACCAACTTTCTCTTTTTGCTTTGTCCAGTTGATGGTGTTACGGATGGTTGAGTCAACTTAAGCACAAAGATCCCTGGTTCCACAGGTAACTTTAGTGCGGCGCACTTTGACAGGCCATCAGCAATATCATTCTGAGGTCTTGGGATATGCTCCATTTGTAGGCCGTCAAAGTGCTCTTATAGCTTCCTCACTTCATCAACATATGCTTCCATCAACGGACTCTGGTAGTTCTTGTCCACTTGTCGGACGACAAGCTGTGAGTCACCCCTGACAATGAGCTTCTTAATCCCAAGGTCTGCTGCGATTCTAAGACCGGCAAGTAATCCTTCATACTCTGCAGTATTGTTGGTTGCTTGCTCTTTGGGAAAGTGCATCTGGACTACGTACTTGAGGTGCTCTCCGGTGGGTGCGACAAGCAGCACGCTTGCACCGGCGCCTTGCAGCGAGAAGGCACCATCAAAGTACATCAGCCACTCTTTGCTTGCCTGTTTGACGGGGATGCTCGTTTCTGGAATTTCTTCATCTGGGGTTGGCGTCCACTCTGCTATGAACTCTGCCAATGCTCTGCTTTGGATAGTTGAGGTGCTCTCAAACTTGAGGCCAAAGCTTGACAGTTCCAGCGCCCACTCGACAATCCCGCCCGTTGCTTCTGGATTTTGCAGTATCCTCTTCATCGGAAAGCGAGTGACGACTGTGATCTCATGTGCTTGGAAGTAATGGCGCAGTTTTCTTGAGGCCATGAGGAGGCCTAAAAAGCAACTTATGCACACCAGAGTACCTTGATTTAGCCCCCTGCAGAAGGGAACTGACAAAGTAAACTGGGCGCTGCACCATTCTCCTTGGCATCTTATCATGCTCCTACACAAACTCATGTTTGTCGGGACCAGAGCTTGTCGGCGAAGCCCCCTGCTCGTCGTCGGATGGGCCTGCCGTGGTTGCTGGCTCATCATCCGCCCCCCTCTCTGCCACTAACGCAGCACTAACTACTTGATTGGTTGCCGCTATATACAGCAGCAACTTCTCTTGCGGCTTAGGTGCGACAAGTGTTGGAGTGGAGGACAGGTATCTCTTCAAGTCCTGCAGCGCAGCCTCCGCTTTCGGAGTCCATTTCATTGGACCTGCCTTTTTCAAAATTTTGAAAAATGGCAGGGCGCGCTCAGCAGATCTAGAGATAAACCAGCTGAGAGCAGCCACGCAACCGGCAAGCCTTCGTACATCCTTGACGCGCTTTGGTGCTTCGATCTGCTCGATGGCTTTGATCTTGTCGGGATTGGCTTCAATTCCCCGCTGAGACACGAAGAATCCGAGAAGCTTGCCGGAAGGGACTCCAAACACGCACTTCTCGGGGTTAAGCTTGAGGTTGATCTTGCGGAGGTTTGCAAATGTCTCATCTAAATCTTGAATCAAGGTCGCTTTGTTCTTGCTCTTGACCACTATGTCATCCATGTAAGCTTCCACATTTCTGTGTATTTGTGGCTCAAAAGCATGGTGGACTACCCTTGCGAATGCTGAACCAGCATTCTTCAAACCGAAAGGCATCCGTACGAAGCAGTACGTGCCACACGGGGTGATAAATGCGGTTTTCTCTTCATCTTCTTCTGCCATGAAGATCTGATGGTATCCTGAGTATGCATCAAGAAATGAAAGCAAATCACATCCGGCTGTGGAGTCAACAATCTGGTCAATACGCGGCAAGGGAAATGGGTCTTTGGGACAAGCTTTATTAACATCAGTGAAGTCAATACAAAGTCTCCATTTCCCGTTAGCTTTGCGCACAACAACAGGATTAGCCAACCACGTGGGATGGAGTACTCCTCTGACAAGGCCTGCTGCTTCCAACTTCTTGATTTCTTCTGCGATGAATTCTTGGCACTCTACTGCCTGCTTCCTGACTCTCTGCTTGACGGGCCGCGCATGAGGACAGACGGCAAGGTGGTGCTCAATCACTTCCCTGGGAACACCGGGGATATCAGACGGTTGCCACGCAAACACGTCGACATTCGCCCGCAGGAAAGCAACGAGCGCGCTTTCCTATTTGGGGTCAAGACTGGCGCTCATGGTAAATGTACCACCAGTGCCATCCTCCTTGGCGGACACCTTCTTGGTCTCAGGTGGAGCTTCCATTGCCTTTTTACACTTGCCGGTGGAGCTCGATGGTGCGTCCTCGATGGTAGCGCAGCACTCCGAAGAGGTGCGCTTGCCGGAGTGGGCATCAGAGCTCTTGCCAGACTTGGTCTTCTTCTTCCCCCCGGGAGCTTCAGCGGCAAGTGTCCTTCGCTCTGCTGCGGCTGCGGCTTCCCGGTAGATCTTGTGGGCACAGATAAGAGCACCCTTCTTGTCGCCAGGGACAGAGATGACACTTATTGGGCCTGGCATTTTCAGTACGTTGTACGCATAGTGAGAGGCTGCCATGAATTTGGCGAGTGCCAGACGGCCAAGGATTCCATTGTAAGGTAATGGAAAGTCGGCAACGTCAAACGTGACCCTCTCAGTCCTGAAGTTCAGCTCACTGCCAAATGTTACCGACAACATGATCTTTCCCTTTGGCTTGCTCCTTCCCGGGTTGATTCCTTGAAATGTGTCGGTCTCTTCGAGCTCGCTGTCAGGGATCTGGAGCTTCTGGAGCACCACGGAGGAGATCAAGTTCAAACCGGCCCCGCCGTCAACTAGCATCTTAGTGACCTTGAGGTTGTGGATTGTTGGTGAAACCAACATCGGCAAGCACCCGACCGCAGTTATGCGATCCGGGTGGTCCTCAATATCAAAGATGATAGGCGTGCTGGACCATTTCAGAGGCCTGCGTGACTCGACGGGTGGTTCTGCTGCATTAACCTCCCGCATCCACTGCTTGAGCTGGCGGTGCGAGGCATGCAGAGAAGCACCACCGTCAATGCACAGGACCTCTGTAGCTTTCTGGAACTCCTGCTCATCAGTCTCCTCATCATCCATATCTTCATCGTCGCCGTCATCTTCATCCTTGTCGCGACCGCGAGGAGGTCTGTCTCCTTGCCGCTGCTTGGCCTTGCCGCGGCGTCCTCCTCAGCCGGGACGTTTCTTGCCGGATCCACCAGCTCCTTCCTGGGCCTTCTCCTTGTCGCGCCGCTCGTATTCAGCTTTCTGTTGCTCAACAAGCTGCTCGACCCTCTTGCAGTTCTGAAGATCATGGCCCTTGGTGCGGTGAATCTTGCAATACTGCTTGTTGGTGCCGTCCTGCTTGTCGGCGACTGCTGCCTCCGCGGTAACCTCCTTACCGGAGTCGCCAGCTTTGGATTCCTTGGCGCCGCCACCGTTGCCGGACTGCTCAACAACTAGCACTTCTTTGCCTTTTCTCCTCCCGTTGTTCCGCCGCCGGTTTTTCCTTGTCGGGGCAGCATCTTCACTGTCAGATCCTCCCGCTCCTATATTTTCTCCGGGGAGTCTCCTCCCTTCCTCAGCACGCGCACACTTGTCGGCCAGTGCATATAACTCACTGACGTCCCTGATCTTGCACATTGCCATTTCCTCCCGCATCCTGCGGTTCCGCACGTTCTGATGGAACGCGCTGATCACCGGGCAGGGTGGACGTCTGGGATATTGTGCTGCACACTACTGAATCTTTGAATGTACTTGCGCAAGGGCTCTCCTTCCTTCTGGGCGAGCAGGTGAAGATCACTCTCCTGGCCATGAGGCTTGTGTCCGCCTGTAAAGGCGCCGACAAACTGATGGCACAGATCAGCCCAAGAGGATATGGAGTTGTCCGGCAAGTGCATGAGCCAGGATCTGACATTGGGCTTGAGCACCAGCGGGAAGTAGTTGGCAAGGATCTTGTCATCTCGTCCCCTGGCAGCTTGTACCGCAATGGTGTAGATGCTGAGGAACTCTGACGGATGCGTCTTGCCGTCGTACTTCTCCGGTACGTCTGGCTTGAAGTTCTTTGTACTGGGCCACTGGACTTGCCGCAGCTCACGAGTGAACGCAGGACAACCTACCGCATACGGCAGATCGCCTGGTTCCCCTGGCGCATGCATGTCAACAGAGGGCCCAGCGCGCTTGTCAGATTGACGCCGCGCTTCTCTTTGGCGCTCGATGCGGGTTCGAGCGTCTTCTTGTTGTCGATCATGAAGGACTTGGCGCTGATCGCGACGAGCTCGTGGATCCGACGATGCAGTGGAGTCGCTGTCAAGGTGGATCCAGCGAGTCGGCGATCTTGGCCTTCGGGGCGGTGATTGCATGGTGGTTGCACCTCCGCCCGTTTCGTCGCCACCGGCTCGCATCCGGCGGTCCTGCCGCGGCGGCGACGCGCTCGGCCGCCGTGGAGTGTCACCGTTGGCATAGCCGATGAGACTCTGAATGGTGGCTCTCCATTCGTCGATCTTGTCTGACGTTGGAGGGTAATCTAGGAGAAGTTGAGCTCGCGCCAAAGCTTCTGCTGGAGTGGTGGGTGGCAGTGGCGGACGGCGCGAGGAGCGGGACGTGCTTGAACTTCTAACTATGTTAGAAGGAGCAGTATCCCGTCCAGGCGACCATGCCCCGCTCGTGCCAGCACACTGGCGTGCATGCTGGTCTTGAGCGCCCCGAGATCCACCAGCTTGGTCTTGGGCTATCATGCGTATGGCATTGCTAGTGCCATGACGTTGTTGATCTTGCGCCTCCTGAGAGTGGCGTGGAACATGTACAGTCGACGTGGTTTGTGCAGCCTTGTTCTTGGACCTGGCGGCATCATGGGCTTCCTCGTCGACGTTGTTTCTTCCGCCGGCGTCCATCCCACCACTGTTTGCTCCAACGGTGGCGGAAGTGACGTGGATGGAGCGGCTGCCGCCGAAGTCTTCTTCTTCTGTGGCATGTTGATGAAGGGAATAAGGATCTAGCTCGTGTGAACGCCGGACCTGGTTCACACAATCTCGACACCCCCTACCTGGCGCGCCAAAGATGTCGGGGAAACTGATCCACGAACACCTATGGGGCCGGCGGACCGGGCCCCTTTCGGTTCGGCGGGAGGCGGAGATCACACGAAGAGCAGATCGAGGCAAGGCACACGAGCAGTTTACCCAGCTTCGGAGCTCTCCGGAGAGATAACACTCCTACTGCTGCTTGTCTGGTTGTATTATCTGGTGTTCTTGCTCTCGAGCGAGTGAGTGATGTTTTCTGGGCTACGAATGAATCGAAGCCGATTGTCTGAGGCTCCGAACCGAATCCCCTCTACGTTGCGCATGGGCCTCCTTTTATACGCTAAAGGGGTCACCGACAGGTGGCAACGCAGAGGAGGGTAAAAACGTAAAAAGCGAGGTAGTTGGTACAGTTGCTTGTACAATGCACCCTACCTAACCCTGACGGCAGGGGAAAAGGGCATTAAATGCCCGTCTGAGTCGCCCGAACAGTGCAGAAAAGGACCGTTAGGGGCGCCACCGTCCGCCACGATGGCGATCTTGTCAGCTTCGCATGCCACTACGCACGGCTGGCTGCACAGCCTCCCGCCACGCGCGCCCGGAGAGGCCCCCAGAGCGACACGTTGGTGGATGCGCTGGAGCGTGGGCGCAGAGTGGCCGCCTGCCGCGGCAAGCGCCTTGCCGCTGTTGTTATCTTGCCGGGTCCAGAAGCTCGTCGCTCACCGGGCCCCGGGGTACCTTGTTTAGCCTTCCCGGCAAGCTCCTCTTGCCGGGGCCTTGCTGCCTTGCCGGAGCGCGTGGCGCGTCGCGGCAAGTTCCTTGGAGCGCCTTGGTTGGCCTTCCCGGCAAGCTCCTCTTGCTGGGGTCTTGTCTCCTTAGCTTAAATACTTTGTTCTTGGATGGCTCCAAGGGAACCTTGGGGGATCTTGGCGTTCGCCCGACAAGCCTTTGCCGCGGGGTGCTGCAACTGCCCGTGCACAAGTTCGGGGTACTAGGGTACCCCTATTCTAGTACACAGACACACAAAATAACAAATACTTGCACTGTAACACCCCGAGACCGACGCTCCAGATGCCTTCCTTGTATTCCGAGATTCGTCATGTGATTTGTTTTGTTCGTTGCATTCATCCTTGCATCATGTGCATTGCATCATGTCATCATGCAACCCCTTTTTAAAACTCAACTAAATAATTGTATGGATCTTTGATCCATTTAAATCGAGGGAATCCACAGGGTGACTTCTCTTTATAACATATCCTCCCAATATTAGGGAGCTATATTAAATATTTCTTTAATTTGGAAATCACCATAACACACGTGCAAAATAAATCCCATGCCTTTTCTGCTCCGAGTTGACCTCAAAACCTTGTCAATAATTCTTTCTCTGTTTATCGGAGCCCCACCAAAAATCTCAACATTTTTGGACACTTCTAAAACCTTGTCCTAGTTCAAACCATTTGAATTAAATTCAAATGAGTTTGAATTTAAACTTCCATTCATGCCCACTTCTATTTTACCTGGAACAAGCACATTTTTGTGAGTCCGGGAAAATTATCCGCGTGTCCAACTTCTTCCCCAACACCTCCTTCCTTCTTCTTTTCTTCTTTGTTATTTTCTGTTTTAGAAAATAAGAGAGAGGGAGAAGAGAGCCCAGCAGCCTAGCCAGGCAGGCCCATCTGCGCCTAGGCCCAACCGCCTCTATAACCCTAGCCCGATCGAACCCTCCTCTCGATCGCTCCCTCGTTCCCTCACAGCGCCGCCATCTCCCTCGTTCGTCCCGATCCCCATCTCACTCTCTCCCTCTCGATCCTGCAGCGCCACTAGATCGCTCCCGACCCCTCTCAGCCTCCTGCGTGCCTCCCTCTGCAGCACTAGGCCACGACCCGCATCACCTCCCCCCGTTGCTTCCCCGCTCCTCCTCCTCATGCCTCGTTCTAGCGTCGTCCGCGACGTCCGACGACCACATGCGCCAACCTCCACCATCTCCCTGGTCAAGTTGACGCCAGGGCCAACCCGAAGCTCTCCTCTGCGTCGTCATCAGCCGCAGTTGCAGGTCCGGCAGACCCGTGCCCGCCATGGCCCTCCTCGCGCCCCTGCTTCCTCTCCAACGGCCTTTTGTGGCTACAACCACCTTTGCGGCCAAGTCCCTGCTTCGCACCCCTGTTGCTATTGACGCCAAGTCAAACAGTCACCGAGTGTGGAATTCACCAAGTACCACTACTAATGCCTCTGGATTCGCCAAGCACACCGGCTCTGTGGATTTCGGCAAGTCCCTCGACGACCGGCGCTTAGTACCACTATGTTTGCCATGTACATTTACAACAAGACCGGACCGACAAGTACCCCGACAACATGTGTACCTCTACCGTCGACCTCGGATACGTCAAGTTCCTCTCCAAAACATGAACCACTACAGTCGTCGTGTACCACTACTTGCACTACTGTCGCCGTGTACCACTACTTCCACAACATGTCGTGTACGACTACCATCGCTCGGATTCGACAAGACAACATGTACCACTACCGTCGCCAAGTACGACTACCGCACGGTTATGCCAAGTTCATCTACGAAACGTGTACAACTACTTCCACTATGACCCACCAGTACCACTACTTCCCTCGACGACTCGAACCGCTCCGAAAACGCACTCTTCGAAGGTATAACCAACGAGACGATCACCCGTGGATCGAATGCTTTGTTGTATGAGATGCTCGTGTTTGCACCGTGATCGAGTTGTCGCTTGTGCGTTCCTTCGTTTGCCATGCCACCGTCATGTGGGACACCCGGTATCCGGGATCACTCCCCATCTCTTGCGTGTTCCACACATCCGCACACTTCTCTCTTACATCGGTATCTCAGTCGAGTTACCGGGACTGAAATGTTGCCGTGGCACCATTTTCGTTTCGCCGCCGTGGCACCCTTTTCGTCTGCCATGGTGACCAAATGCTTCATAACATGCTCATGTCAACATCTTCATAAAATTGCATAAAACTTGCATATGTCATCCGCATCATGATAACAACATTTAAATGCTTAAACTTGTGTTTGCATTAAATTGCTAAACAACATATGGGGATTTTCCAGAATTATCGTTTGTTGTTTCCGGCCTCATTTAAACTTGCCTCAATAGTTAGTTTAATTATGTTTCACCCCTTGCCATGTTTAAAAACATTTAAGTTGTTGGGTACATAAACAAGAGCGAACTAAATAACACGAATGTGGTGTCTCGTCAATATGCAACTCGTTGCATATTGAGCTCCACTTAACTTGTAGTGTTGTTTGTGCATATTGCCATGCCATGCCTCTTTAAACCGGACATGCATCATACTTGTTTGTGCATCATGACATGTTTATGCTTGTGTGTTTACCATGTTGTTTGCTTCTTTCCGGTTTGCTTCTCTCGTTAGCTTCGGTTTCGTTCCGGAGTTGTGAGGATTCGTTCGACTACGTCTGTTTGTCTTCTTCATGGACTCGTTCTTCTTCCTTGCGGGATCTCAGACAAGATGACCATTACCCTCGATATCACTTCTATCTTTGCTTGCTAGTTGCTTCGTTCTATCGCTATGCTGCGCTACCTATCACTTGTTTACCATCCTCCCAAATTGCCATGCCAGCCTCTAACCTTTTGCACCCTTCCTAGCAAACCATTGCTTGGCTATGTTACCGCTTTGCTCAGCCCCTCTTATAGCGTTGTTAGTTGCAGGTGAAGTTGAAGATTGCTCCATGATGGACAGGATTATGTTGGGATATCACAATATCTCTTATTTAATTAATGCATCTATATATTTGGTAAAGGGTGGAAGGCTCGGCCTTATGCCTGGTGTTTTGTTCCACTCTTGCCGCCCTAGTTTCCGTCATACCGGTATTATGTTCCTTGATTTTGCATTCCTTACGCGGTTGGGTGATTTATGGGACCCCCTTGACAGTTTGCTTTGAATAAAACTCGTCCAGCAAGGCCCAACATTGGTTTTAACATTTGCCACCTAAGCCTTTTTCCCTTGGGTTCTGCAGACTGAAGGGTCATCTTTATTTTACCCCTCGGGCCAGTGCTCCTCCGAGTGTTGGTCCAAACTAGAGCACCATGCGGAACCATTCCTTGGCAACTTGGATTACGTCGGTACTTGTACACTTAGCTTATCCGGTGTGCCCTGAGAACGAGATATGTGTAGCTCCTATCGGGATTTGTCGGCACAGTCGGGTGGTCTTGCTGGTCTTGTTTTACCATTGTCGAAATGTCTTGTAAACCGGGATTCCGAGACTGATCGGGTCTTCCTGGGAGAAGGAATATCCTTCGTTGACCGTGAGAGCTTGTGATGGGCTAAGTTGGGACACCCCTGCAGGGTTTAAACTTTTGAGAGCCGTGCCCGCGGTTATGTGGCAGATGGGAATTTGTTAATATCCGGTTGTAGAGAACTTGACACCAGATTCGATTTAAAATGCATCAACCATGTGTGTAGCCGTGATGGTCTCTTTTCGGTGGAGTCCGGGAAGTGAACACGGTTTTGGGTTATGTTTGATGTAAGTAGGAGTTCAGGATCACCTCTTAATCATTGCTAGCTTCACGACTGTTCCGTTGCTTCTCTTCTCGCTCTTATTTGCGTATGTTAGCCACCATATCATGCTTAGTCGCTGCTGCAACCTCACCACTTATCCATTCCTTACCCATAAGCTTAAATAGTCTTGATCTCGCGGGTTTTGAGATTGCTGAGTCCTCGTGACTCACCAGATTCTATCACAACAGTTGTAGGTGCCGATGATACCAGTGCAGATGATGCAACCGAGCTCAGATGGGAGCTCAACGAAGATCTTGGTCGTTGTTATGTTTCGTTTCATGTTGATCAGTAGTGGAGCCCAGTTGAGACGATTGGGGATCTAGCAGTTGGGTTATCTTCTTTTCTTTTGGCTTCGTCCATAGTCGGACTATGTGTGTACTCTGAATGATGTATGAATTATATGTTCATTGTGTGAAGTGGCGATTGTAAGCCAACTCTTTATCCCATTCTTGTTCATTACATGGGATTGTGTGAAGATGACCCTTCTTGCGACAAAACCACCATGCGGTTATGCCTCTAAGTCGTGCTTCGACACATGGGAGATATAGCCGCATCGTGGGTGTTACATGCACCCAACCCAAACAAGGGGTTGTGAATCCCTTGGCGGTTAATTGCAAGGATCAAATCTCATAGTGATAGATAGATAAACAAAAACAAAAAATAAAATAATGATAAATAAAATGCAGTAAGATATTTTTGGTTTTAAATATATGATAAATATAGACCCGGGGGCCATAGTTTTCACTAGAGACTTCTCTCTCTAACAAATAACATAGACAGATAAACAAATTACTGTTGGGCAACTAATAAAAAGCACATAATTATGACGATATTCAAGGAAATGATCATGTATATAGGCATCACATCTGAGACAAATAGACTGACTCATGCCTGCATCTACTACTATTACTCCACACATCGACCGCTATCCAGCATGCATCTAGAGTATTATGTTCATAAAGAGCGAAGTAATGCCTTAAGCAAGATGACATGATGTAGACAAAGTAAACGCAATCAATATGAACAAACCCCATTTTTTATTATTAATGGCAATGATACAAATATGTGGCATGTCCCTTTCTGTCACTGGGATTTAGCACTGCAAAAATGAACCCATCACAAAGCACCTCTCCCATTGCAAGCTAAATCAGGCTTGTTGGCCAAATCAAACAAATAGATCAGAGAGAAAAACAAAGCTATAATAATCATGCGTATAAGAACTTAGAAAAAGACTCAAATAATATTCATGAATAATCTTATCATAAACCCACAATTCATTGGATCCCAACAAACACACCACAAAAAAGGATTACATCGAATAGATCTTCAAGAACATCGAGGAGAACATTGTATTGAAGATCAAAGAGAGAGAAGAATCCATCTAGTTACTAGCTATGCACTCGTAGGTCTATGTTAAACTACTCACACATCATTGGAATGGCAACAAGGTTGATGTAGAGGCCCTCCATGATCGATTCCCCCTCCGGAAGAGTACCGGAAAAGGTCTCTAGATGGGTTCTCCGGAGAACCAAAACTTGTGGCGGGGGAAAATGTATTTTGGGTGGCTCTCTAATGTATTGGGAATATTTGGGAATTTATTGAGCTAGAATTAAGTCAAGAGGTGCCACGAGGGGCCCACAAGCCTGCGGGGCACGCTGATACGTCTCCAACGTATCTATAATTTATGAAGTATTCATGCCATGTTTACAACAATTTTATATGGTTTTGGTGCACTTTTATACGACTTTTGTATGATTTTCATGGACTAACATATTGACCTAGTGCCCAGTGCTAGTTGTTTTTTTCTGCTTGCTCTTGGTTTTCCAGAAAATCCATATCAAATGAAATCCAAATGCAGCGAAACTTTTTGATGTTTTTTCTGGAAGAAATGAGACACGGGAAGCTTCGAGGAGTACCAGAAGACCCACAGGGGCCCCACAAGCCACCCGGGAGTGCCCAGGTAGCTTGTGGCCCCCCTGTGGCCTCTCTTCGCATGACTCCAACGCCCAAAATTCATATAAATATAGAAACCCACAGAAATAACCCTAGAACTTCGACGCCGCCATCACAAGCCTATGTACCAAAGAGAGCACATCTGGTGCCCTATTCTGGCACCCTAACGGAGGGGGAAATCATCATCGGAGGCCATCTTCATCATCTTGGTGGTCTCCATGATGAGGAAGGAAAGTTCATCCCATGGTTGAGGGTATATACCAGTAGCTATATTTTAGATCTCTCTCTCTCTCTCTCTCTCTATATATATATATATATATATATATATATATATATATATATATATATATATATAGGGAAAATCCATCCTACCACCCGGTGGTAGTTACCCCACATGTCTCATATACTACCATGTGGCACTATATATACTATTTTATTATTTTAAATATGCTTATATACTATATCTAAGATATTTCAAAGCAAGTTACATGAAAAAATTGCATATGAGCCCATAGTTTTTGTTATATTTGTAAAATACGTACATATTTGTACGTAAAAATGAGCATACTCAAAAAATGATACATACTACCTAAAAATTAGTATATATACTACCTAATCATTGTTATATACTATATACTACACGTACATACTCTCGGTTCTGACAGATACTACATACAACATACAAAACGCAAGTGGTGGTAACTACCACTGCTTGTAGGAAACATTTGTCCTATATATATATATATATATATATATATATATATATATATATATATATATATATATATATATATATATATATCGTGTTCTTGATTTGGCACGATCTTGATGTCCCACGAGCTTTGTTAATATAGTTGGATCATATGGTGTTTTCCCCCTCTGTATCTAGTTGTGATGAATTGAGTTTTTACCTTTGAGGTTTCACTATTATCGGATTGAATACCTATTGGATTTTAGAACACTTGATGTATGTCTTTGATGGCCCACAAGTATAGGAGATCAATCCTAGTCCTTTCGATAATTAAAAGTGTCGAACCCAACGAGGAGCAGAAGGAAATGACAAGCTGTTTTTAGCAAGGTGTTTTCTGCAAGCACTGCAATTGTCGATAACAGACAGTCTGATAGCAAGGTAATTTGTAACGAGCGACAAGTAGCAATAGTAATCAAGATGGAGCTAGGTAGCCCAATCCTTTTTATAGCAAAGGACAGTCTGGGACGGTTTCTTATAATAAGCAAAGCGTTCTTGAGGACACAAGGGAATTTCATCTAGTCACTTTCATCAACATTTGTTTGATTCACGTTTGCTACTTTGATAACTTGATATGTGGGTGGACCGGTGCTTGGGTGTTGTTCTTACTTGAACAAGCCTCCCACTCATGATTAACCCCTCTCGCAAGCATCCACAACTACGAAAGAAGAACTAAGATAAATCTAACCATAGAATGAAATATATGGATCCAAATCAGCCCCTTACGGAATAGCGCATAAACTATGGTTTAAGCTTCTGTCACTCTAGAAACCCATCATCTAATTACTACTCCACAATGCATTCTCTTAGGCCCAAAGTGGTGAAGTGTCATGTAGTCAACATTCAAATAACACCACTAGGGGAAACAACAACATACATATCATCAAAATATCGAACGAGTACCAAATTCACAGGATTACTTATGACAAGACTTCTCCCATGTACTAAAGAACAAAAGTAACTACTCACAAATAATATTCATGTCCAAGATCAGAGAGGCATTCAATAGAATAATGGATCTGAACATATAATCTTCCACCAAATAAACCAACTAGCATCAACTACGAGAAGTAATCAACATTACTAGCAACCGACAGGTACCAATCTGAGGTTTTGATACAAAGATTGAATATAAGAGATGAACTAGGGTTTTAGATGGGATGGTGCTGGTGAATATGTTGGTGAAGATTGGTCATCCCATGATGAGAGGGTTATTGGTGATGATGATGTCTTCAATTTCCCCCTCCCGGAGGGAAGTGCCCCTTGAGGAATCACTCTGCTGGAGAGCAAAAGTGCTCCTGCCCAAGTTCTGCCTTGAGACGGCGACACTCCGTCTCAAAAGTCCTCTCCTTATTTTTACTAGGGAAAATGAGCTTATATACCAGAAGATGGGCACCGGAGGCTGGCCAGGGGCCCCATGAGCCGCCAGGGCGCGCCCTGGTGCCTCATGGGGACCTAGGTGGCCCCATATGGTATTTCTTTCTTCCAGTATTTTTTATTTATTCCAATATAATTCTCCATGAAATTTCAGCTCATTTGGAGATGTGTAGAGTAGGTATCTCTGACATAGCTTTTTCAGGTCCAGAATTCCAGTTGCCGGCAATCTCCCTCTTCATGTAAATCTTGCAAATTAAGAGAGAAAAGGCATAAGAATTTCTCCACAAAGTGTTATATTGATGAAAAACATTATAAATAATAGTAGGAAAACATGATGCAAAATGGACGTATCAACTCCCCCAAGCTTAGATCTCGCTTGTCCTCGAGTGAAAGCCAGTATCGATAATCATGTCCACGTGTTTAGAGAGAGAGGTGCCGATAAAAACAAAATATGAACATAGTAGCACCATGATCATTAGTATAGCAACAATAAACATTACCATAGAACTTCTCATGAGCAAGTAACAATTCACCACAACAACGAAGTATAAGGCTTAAACTTTCTTGAAAACTAACAAACTATGTTCTCAGTCAACAAGGCAATTACAATTCATCATCTTTTTAGGAAGGGACTCATGTAGGAGATTTTGTTTAGCAAGGTCACATACTCAACTATCATTTAGTCTTCTATGATTACTGACACTCACGACATATATATGGAGCAAAAGTTTCGGCCAGACACATAGAAAGATAGGGCCTTATAGTTTTGCCTCCCAGCTCATTTACCTCAAGGGTAATGTCAACAATAATAACTCATGATCACTCATATCCAACTGGATACATATGCCTAGATCTTTCCCCACCACATGATTGCTTGCAAAAGATAAAAATAAAAAGGAATAGAGTAGAACACTATTGACTCTTGCATGAAAAGTAAATACATAAAAGTAAAAGATAGGCCCTCCGTAGAGGGAAGCAGAGGTTGTCATGCGATTTTTGTTTTTGGATGTGCAAGCTCTTAATTCAAAGGAACATCACTTTATATTGCCCCTTGTGATAGCAACCTTTATTATGCAGTCTATCGCTTTTATTTCTTTACCATCACAAGATCGTACAAAGCTTATTTTCCCTTACAATAAATGATCATACATATTTAGAAGCAATTTTTATTGCCTTATGCATCGATGAAAACTTACTTGAAGGTTCTTATTAAATCCATAGGTAGGTATAGTGGATTCTCATGACATGAAACTGGGTTTAAGGGTTTTTGGATGCACAACTAGTATCTCTACTTGGTGCGGATTTTTGGCTAGCAAAGATATTGAGCAAGCACCACATGTTGGAGGATCTATAAGAATATAACTTCTATGTGAATATAAGCAAACATAACTCATTACGTTGTCTTCCTTGTCCAACACCAACAATTTGACATAAAATACTTAATGGGGGCTCAAAATCATAAAAGATATCCAAGATAGTATATTTATATGTGAATCTTCTCTTCCCGTATTAATGCTTTCATGAATTGTATCATTGACGAATGCTATATTTGTTAACTTTCAATAAATTTTACCCCATACACTTTGCTTTATGTAATGTCATTACTTCCCATAAGATTAGCATATGATCTTTCCATTATTTTCATTGCTAAGATTGAAATGTAAAAGTAAAGAAGCAAAAACTCAAAATACTCTTTATTATATAACTCTCAAATCGTTTACATAGATAGATAGACTATGAAACTAGCACTCGAAAATAGATCATACTAAACTTTTATTCAACTAAATCACGAAATAGCTAAGGATTGAACTAGAAATACGTAAAGATAATAAAAGTGATGGTGATACGATACCAGGGCACCTCTCCCAAGCTTGGGACAAGCCAAGGGGAGTGCCCATACCCGTATACTCAAGTTTCTTTCTTCGGTGATGATGGTGGTGATGAAGTAGTGGGCTCATCCTTCAGCTTTAGCAAATACTCCAGTTTACGGTTGATACTCTGAAGGGCGATGTTTTACTCTTCCAACAAAATAAATTTATGAGTGAGAGATGTATTCTGAGCAAAAATTGTTTAAAAGACCCTTAGGGCTTCAATTTCAAATGGGAAGAGATGATCATAGAAGGGTTGAAGGATATCTCCCTTCTTTGCGGTCTCCTCCATGGGCATGGCTCGCCCTCCTTCTTGGGCCTGGGTTCCCGCAACTTCTTCGATCTTGTCCTCCTTGCCATTGTTCTCCTCTCCTGACGACCACTCATAGTAAACCTCATTGTAGAGGCGTTTGCCCGGCAATGGTTGCACAATACTGTGCTTGGTACGGAGCCTTTGGGGAGCCATGGCGATCTAGATCTGTCAAAAAATAGAACGAAAGAAGGACAACGGATATTTCTATGATACGATGGTCAAAACATCCGGCAGTATATATAAAGAATTTTTATCTTGCAAAACAAGTATTCTAGAAGAAAACGGAGTCGGGAAGGCTCACGAGGGGCCCACAAGCCACCAGGGCGCGCCCTGGTGCCTCATGTGTCCCCTGGGTTGTTTCTTATTTTTGCATTTTTTCTAAAATTCTAGAACTGACAGAAAGTATTTTCGTGGAATTTTTGGAGTCGCTTTACTTACTGTATCAGATACTTATTCCTTTTCAGGGTTCTAGAGTGTTCCAGAAGGTCTCTCTTATGTGTTCCTCCGATGTTATAGTTTGAATAATGTTAGTTTCAACATTAATAGGTGTACCTGAGATATAGTGCTTAATTCCATGTCCATTGACCACCTTTGAATTAGTGCCTTTGGTGTTATTGATCTTAATAGGTCCAAAACAATAAACTTCTTCGATGATATACGATCCTTCCCATTTAGGGAGGATTTTTCCTACAAAAAATCTGAAATGAAAATTGTACAATAGAACATACTCACCCACGTTGAATTCCCGGTTTGAATTCTTTTATCATGCCATCTCTTAACTTTTTCTTTAAACAACTTGGCATTTTCATAAGCTTGCCTTCTCCATTCATCTAACGAGCTAATATCAAATAATCTCTTCTCACCGGCAAGTTTGAAATCATAATTGAGTTCTTTAGTTGCCCAATATGCTTTATGTTCTAACTCAAGAGGTAAATGGCATGCTTTTCCATAAACCATTTTATATAGAGACATACCCATAGGGTTCTTATAAGAGGTTCTATAAGCCCATAACACATCATCAAGTTTCTTAGACCAATTCTTTCTAGTTCTATTGATGGACTTTTGCAAAATTAACTTTATTTCTCTATTGCTCAATTCAACTTGACCACTAGATTGATGTAACATCCCAAAATTCTAAAATTTGGAATGTTAAATAAATAATTTTGATTGATTGTTTCTTTGCCGTGTGATTGATTGTGTGAAATTTGAAATCATTTTAGTATTTTAAAGTGATTTTATTTGATTTTAAAATGCAGAAGTAGTATTGTTGATTGTGTGAATTTATTTGAGTTTGGAAACAAGTCCATGTTTTAGGATTTATTTTTCTGAACATTTTGATATATTATATGCCTATGTAAAAGTTTTATTTATTTTCTTCCTTTTAGTTTTTATTCTCTCTCTTTTGTTTTTTTAAATGTACCAAAACCATTGAGGCCCTTCTCTCCTTCTCTCTCTCCCCGGCCCATCTCACCCTCAGCCCACACGAGCGCCGTGTGAGCGCTGAAACGCTATGCACCGTGATACGTCCATTTTGCATCATGTCTTCCTACTGTTATTTATGTTTTTTATGGTATAATAATGCTTTTTGGAGTAATTCTAATGCCTTTTCCCTTATAATATGCAAGGTATGCACTAGGGGGGGGGGATTCTGGTAGCTGGAAATCTAGACCTGAAAAAGCTATGTCAAGCTACCTATTCTGTACAACTCCAAATGAGCTGAGACTCCCCTAGGATTTTTTATGTAATATTTAATAAATATTGGAGCAAATAAGTACTAGAGGGGGGCCACCAGGTGGGCACAACCCACCTGGGCGCGCCAGGAGGCCCAGGCGCGCCCTGGTGGGTGCTGCCCTCCTTGGCCCACCTCCAGTGCCCATCTTATGGTATATAAGTCATTTTGACCTAGAAAAAAAATCTGAGGAGGACATTCGGGACGAAGCGCACCGCCTCGAGGCAGAACTTGGGCAGGAGCACTTTTGCCCTCTGGCGATTCCGTCGGGGGAACTTCCCTCCCGGAGGGGGAAATCATCGTCATCATCATCACCAACAACTCTCCCATCTTGGGGAGGGATACCTTCATCAATATCTTCACATCACCAACTCCTCTCAAATCCTAGTTCATCTCTTGTGTTCAATCTTTGTATCAAAACTATAGATTGGTGCTTGTGGGTGACTAGTAGTGTTGATTACATCTTGTAGTTGATTACTATATGGTTTATTTGGTGGAAGATTATATGTTCAGATCCATTATGCTATTTAATACCCCTCTGATCTTGAGCACGTTTATCATTTGTGAGTATTTACTTTCGTTCTT
Organism: Triticum aestivum; assembly: GCF_018294505.1. Classification (NCBI taxonomy): domain Eukaryota; kingdom Viridiplantae; phylum Streptophyta; class Magnoliopsida; order Poales; family Poaceae; genus Triticum; species Triticum aestivum. Next base: position 445,163,996 of record NC_057804.1, on the reverse strand, counting down.
GAGGTCACGCGATAAATCATGTTGCAAGTAATCATGTGAACTTGATATGTGTTCGATATTTTGATGGTATGTATGTTGCCATTCTCTTAGTGGTGTCATGTGAATGTCGACTACATGACACTTCACCATATTTGGGCCTAAGGGAATGCATTGTGGAGTAGTTATTAGATGGTGGGTTGCGAGAGTGACAGAAGCTTAAACCCTAGTTTATGCGCTATTCCGTAAGGGACTGATTGGATCCAAAAGTTTAATGCTATGGTTAGAATTTATTCTTAATACTTTTCTCGTATTTGCGGATGCTTGCAAGAGGGTTAATCATAAGTAGGAGGTTTGTTCAAGTAAGAACAGCACCTAAGCACCGGTCCACCCACATATCAAATTATCAAAGTACCGAACACGAATTAAGCCAACATGATGAAAGTGACTAGATGAAATTCCCGTGTACCCTCAAGAACACTTTGCTTATCATAAGAAACCATTTTGGCCTGTCCTTTGCCTCAAAAGGATTGGGCTACCTTCCTGCACTTTTGTTACTACTGCCGTTAGTTGCTCGTTACATATCTTGCTATCAAACTACTCTGCTACTTACAATTTTGGCACTTACAGACAATACCTTGCCGAAAACCACTTGTCATTTCCTTCTGCTTCTCGTTGGCTTCGACACTCTTACTTATCGAAAAGGCTACAATTGACCCCATCTACTTGTGGGTCATCACACTGGCTGCCCGCTCCCTCCATCCCTCTTCCGCGGATGATGACAAGGGCGCCCCACCCTCATCTTCCTCCTCACACACGCGCCAGAGCCCCGCATGCTCATGGAATATTATGACCCACAAGTATATGAGATCAATCGTACTCCTTTTGATAAGTAAGAGTGTTGAACCCAACGAGGAGTAGAAAGAAATGACAAGTGGTTTCCAGCAAAGTATATTCTAAAGCACCGAAATTATCGGTAACAGATAGTTTGGTAGTAAGATAATTCATAACGAGTAACAAGTAACAAGTGTAGCAAAGGTGTAGCAAGATGGCCCAATCCTTTTTATAGCAAAGGACAAGACTGGAAAAACTCTTATATGAAGCAAAGCGCTCCCAAGGACACATGGGAATTATCGTCAAGTTAGTTTTCATCATGCTCATATGATTCACGTTCGCTACTTTGATAATTTGATATGTGGGTGGACCGGTGCTTGGGAGCTATCCTTACTTCGACAAGCCTCCCACTTATGGTTAACCCCTCTCGCAAGCATCCGCAACTATGAAAGAAGAATCAAGATAAATCTAACCATAACATTAAAATGTGTATCCAAATAAGCCCCTTACGAAGCAACGCATAAACTAGGATTTAAGCTTCTGTCACTCTAGCAACCCATCATCTACTTGCTACTTCACAAGGCCTTCCCCTATTCCCAAATCATGTTGAAGTTCATGTAGTCGATGTTCACATAACACCACTAGAGGAAAGACAACGTACGTACATCTCATCAAAATATCGAACCAATACCAAATTCACATGATTAGTTATAACAAGATTTCTCCCATGTCCTCGGGAACAAAAGTAAATACTCACAAAGCATATTCATGTTCATGATGAGAGGGTAATAAATATCATTAAGAATCTAAACATACTTCCACCAAGTAAACCAACTAGCATCAACTACAAAGAGTAATCAACACTACTAGCAACCTACATGTACCAATATGTGGTTTTGAGACAAAGATTGAATACAAGTGATGAATTAGGGTTTGAGAGGAGATGGTGCTGTTGAAGATGTTGATGAAGATTGATCCTCCCACAATGAGAGGATCGTTGGTGATGATGATGGCTTCGATTTCCCCCCTCCTGAAGGGAAGTTTCCCCGGTAGAATCGCTCTGAGAGAGCCCTAGATTGCTTCTGCCCAGGTTCTGCTTCTAGACGGCGGCGCTTCGTCCCGAAAGCCTTCTTCTTATTTTTTCTAGGTCAAAACCATCCATATATTAGAAGATGGATGCTACGTCTTGAGCTTGTGTTGGTTTTCCTTGAAGAGGAAAGGGTGATGCAGCAAAGTAGCGTAAGTATTTCCCTCAGTTTTTGAGAACCAAGGTATCAATCCAGTAGGAGGCTCCTCAAAAGTCCCACGCACCTACACAAACAAACAAGAACCTTGCAACCAACGCAATAAAGGGGTTGTCAATCCCTTCACGACCACTTGCGAAAGTGAGATCTGATAGAGATAATATGATAAGATAAATATTTTTGGTATTTTTATGATATAGATTGGAAAGTAAAAGATGCAAATAAAAGATAGATGGAAAACTTATATGATAAAAGATAGACTCGGGGGCCATAGGTTTCACTAGTGGCTTCTCTCAAGATAGCATAAGTATTACGGTGGGTGAACAAATTACTGTCGAGCAATTGATAGAAAAGCGCATAGTTATGAGATTATCTAGGCATGATCATGTATATAGGCATCACGTTCGTGTGAAGTAGATCGAAACGATTCTGCATCTACTACTATTACTCCACACATCGACCGATTCCTACCTGCATCTAGAGTATTAAGTTCATAAGAACAGAGTAACACATTGAGAAAGATGACATGATGTAGAGGGATAAACTCATGCAATATGATATAAACCCCATATTTTTATACTCGATGGCCACAATACAATACGTGCCTTGCTGCCCCTGCTGTCACTGGGAAAGGACACCGCAAGATTGAACCCAAAGCTAAGCACTTATCCCATTGCAAGAAAGATCATCTAGTAGGCCAAACCAAACTGATAATTCGAAGAGACTTGCAAAGATAACTTAATCACACAGAAAATAATTCAGAGGAGATTCAAATATTTATCATAGATAAACTTGATCATAAACCCACAATTCATCGGATCTCGACAAACACACCACAAAAAGAGTTACATCGAATAGATCTCCAAGAAGATCAAGGAGAACTTTGTATTGAGAATCAAAGAGAGAGAAGAATCCATCTAGCTAATAACTATGGACCCGAATGTCTGTGGTAAACTACTCACAACTCATCAGAGAGGCTATGGTGTTGATGTAGAAGCCCTCCATGGTGGATTCCCCCTCCGGCGGAGCACCGACGAAGGCTCCAGGATGGGATCTCGTGGATACAAAAGGTTATGGTGGTGGAAATAGTTTTTCGTGGTCGCCTCTGATGTTCTGAGGGTACGTGGGTATATATAGGAGGAAGAAGTAGGTCGGTGGACGCTCGAGGGGCCCGCAAGGGTGGGGGGCGCGCCGGGCACCCTCGTGGCCGCCTCGCTTGTTGCTTGACATCCACTCCAAGTCTCCAGGTTTGCATTTGTTCCAAAAAGATCGCTCCCGAAGGTTTCATCCCGTTTGGACTCCGTTTGATATTCCTTTTCTTCGAAACACTGAAATACGCAAAAAAAACAATTCATGCTGGGCCTCCGGTTAGTAGGTCAGTCCAAAAAATGATATAAAAGTGTAAAATAAAGCCCATAAACATCCAAAATGGGTAATATAATAGCATGGAACCTAAAAAATTATAGATACGTTGGTATCAATGGACACCGGGGGCTGGGCAGGGGGGCCACAAGCTCGGGAGGTGCGCCCTGGGAGGTAGGGCGCGCCCCCAGGCTTGTGGCCACCTGGTGGGTCCCCTTCTATTGTTTCTTCGCACAATCTTTTTTATATATTCCAAAACATTTTTCCGTATAGTTTTAGGACATTTGGAGTTGTGCAGAATAGGTATCTCAGATTTGCTCCTTTCCGGTCCAGAATTCTAGTTGTCGGCATTGTCCCTCTTCATCTAAACCTTGTAAAATAAGAGAGAGAAGACATAAGAATTGTATCTTAAAGTATAATAACAGTCCAATATGCAATAAATATCAACATAAACACATGATGCAAAATGGGTGTATAAACATAGCGCCACCGCGTCCGATCTTTGCGCGATTCGATCGCAGAGGCTTTCCCCTTCCCCACGTTGTTGTCCCTATAAAAGCCGGGGCCGCCCTCAATTTTTTGCCCCTAAACCCTACGCCGAACCCTCTAAGCCGAGCCCTAGCTCGCGTCGAACCTCCGCTACCGCAGGAACTTCGCCGTCAAATTGCGCCGCCGGTGAGCATCCCCAATCTCCCACGTTCTGTCCATCGGCCATGTTTGCCATCACGATATCTTTTGACATCATTTCCTTGCTCAAACTTCACGATCTCCTCGGCCTCGTCCATAACCCAAACTCGCCGGAGAAACACAATGCCCGTGGTATCACCGAACTTGCTCCGCTCGCCATGGTTGCCCTCAAGCTCCGCCGACTCCTCCACCAGACATGCCGCATGGCGCCGCATCCACCCGACCCCGCGCCCGCATCGGAGGACCGCTTGAGCGCCGCCCTCCTCGATGCCCGAGCACCTCGCCATCAACCTCGTCGCCTCGCCGCCGTGGCGAGCTCCCGATTGTCCAATTAGGACTCAACTCCCAAATTTGACCCTCTGTTTTAAAAAAACTGGTATCAGTTATTTGGCATACCTTCGTTAGTTCACTTTAGTAGCGAACACCCGCCGATCGTCGGATCATAACCGCCCAGGTTGGAACTATTTTTTTAGTTTTTCCACTGCCACCGAATCATTTAAACATCGGCCGTCCACCCACAAGTCCTCGCAGCGCGAAGGCGCCAGCCAACCACGTCGCACCACTTGGCGGTGGCCGATCCGAAGCGGTTTTCTTTTGTTGTTTCTGTTTTTAATTTTCACAAATAGTTCTAATCTTAGATCTTCAATATCTTTTAGGATTTTTATTGTTTTTTGGGTGATTCCAATTGCAATGCGTCACAAATTTTATGAAGTTCCTGTTGGTTCACTTAGTTTTCAAATTTGAGTAGTTTAAATTTGAATTTGCATGAAATTTGTTCAAATCACTAACATGGCCATATCTTGAGTTCTAAAATATATTTTTTATTGATTCTTTTTGCTAGTGTTTTATTATTTATTTATTTATCCAGTAGCACTTAGTGATTTATTTTCCGTTTATTTTAAATTAGGGTTTTATGGGAACATTATTTTTTACTTATAGTTTTGTTTTATCCTTAATTCTTTTCCTTTTATTTGTTTTAAATTGTTTCCTTTTGCAACTTTTGACGTTTACTTTGTTTCTGTTAGGAACAGTAGCCACTTTTATTTTTTGTTAAAGAAATTTTATTATTTATGTTTCTTTAGTTTTGTAGTAAAACTTGCGTAGGTTATAAATAGGGCTTTATAAAAGCTTTTTATTTGGTTCTTTTTGTTAGTAAAATTTTATGAAAAATACTTTCTGTTAACTTAGTTATTTCATTTTTTTCCTTCTATTAATTTATTAGCTTAGAATTTTCCTTGTTGTTAAGTTGACTTAGGACAAAACTATTTTGTGTTATGTCATAAAGTTTTTAGTAGTCTTTTTATTGTTTTCTTGTGTAGTTTCTTCGGAATTTCATTTGGTTTTTCTTACCGAGTTCATTGTTGTTTTTAAATATGACTGTTATTTTGAGTGCTAGAATTGCTTGCTATAATATTTTCTTATGTGAATGCTATGTCTGTTTAATGTAGGTTTCATCAGAGTGACGAATAGTTCAACCAAGTCATTTTTCTAAGAGCGATAAAACTTCATCAAGTAAAACCAGGCAAGTTCACTTTGACAATCTATTTTTACCCAAGTTTTATTTTAATGTAGTGTTATCCTTTCAACAATTCATCTAGTAGTGATGTTGAATCTTGTAACTGAGTAGAATGCATGAGGTAGGAACCCATCTCCCTGTTACCAAGCCCGGGACATTGTTTAGTTTTAAATGCTACTCTATAGTAGACAGGGTTTGGTATGAGTGTTTGGGAGTGAAGTGAGAAGGAGGACTCTACGTCAATGACGACAACTTCACGATGGCAACTTCAAGACCGGCGTTCTTCAAGGACTGCGATTTCAAGACCTCAAGACTTCAAGACTCGAGACAAGATTTCAAAACACACTACTGGTTGAAGGATGGATTTGATGTGCACCCTGGAGCAACCAGTGGATGGCCAGGATGCATGGAGAAGCTCCATGACATCTTGCAAGAATGTTCACCCAGACTCAAAGAGACGGAAGCATACTTCATTCCCGGAAGCTTACCTGTGCAACCGCAAGTCACTATGGGTTCTGGCTTCGTCGACCTTAGTTGTGACTCTAGCTGGGACAGTGCCAGCAGATGTAGAGCTACGGTAGGATTGGATGGGTACTAGACAGTGGTCAAAGGAACTCTCCGGATGGCCACGTTTCGTTCGTCTTGTTCTCAAACATCATGAAGTGCGAGAACGTAAAAGAGGGATCAAATCTTGTGGGTAAAGTGCACAACACTCTGTAGAGTTGAACCTAATCGATTTGCCGTGTCCAGGATTACGGAAAAATTGAGCCTCTGGACTTGGATCTATCTCAGAACTCTCAACGCTGGACTGATAATTAATTGTGGGCAATTTATGATTATTATTTTTGGGGTTATGAGACATCAATTGGCGGAACCATGTCATAGTAGATAACTGTGTACTGAAGACTCCTGTCATTCCTTTGATGTAGGGAAAATAAAACTAGCTTTTATGCAAAACAACTCAGACACAGAGCCACAAAGCCATCTTGCATATAGTATAGTTTGATCATCTGGTTTTTCTTACAGTGATCTTGTCGGTACATTCAATGTACTATCCTACACGGCTGCAACGTCTCATGTTGCATATTTTTCTATGAAGATTAAGAGATACGGTATAGGGTTATGGTCTACACTCAACTTTCCGATGGCGTTGATGGAACTCCACACCCGGTTGTTTGTTTCCGCAGAGACTTATGAGGTATATATCAGTTTACGTTATTTATACATGTGATTGCACCTTGATATATACATTGATCTACTATGTGTGCCAACATACTGATCTAGGGATGGCACAAATACACAGGGGCTTGACCGTTAGAGGTCGGGTCGCTACAATTGAGGATGATAGGGAGATGCAATTCTATGGTTAACACCATATTTAGCAAGTAGTTTTCAGAATGCACCATGAATAAAATGCGAACCACCATAAGTCATTAAATGTCTAGGGACTCCAAACCTCAGGAAAATAACTTCTTTAAGAATTTTAATAGAGGTGTTATGATCAACACTACTAGTTGGAATAGCTTCCACCGACTTAGTAAGTAATCAACAACAACTAGAATATGTGTATATACCCATTAGAGGAAGGAAAAGGTCCCATGTAATCAAATCCCCAAACATCAAATGGTTAATAAAAAGTGAATAATTCATAGGCATTTCCTGATGCCTACCAATATTACCAATTCTTTGGCATTCATCACAAGATAAGACAAAGTTACGAGCATCCTTGAAAAAAGTAGGCCAATAAAAACCAGATTGTAATACCTTATGTGTGGTTCTATCTCCAGCGTGGTACCCTCTATAAGCCTTGGAATGACACTCCTGTAGGGTTTGTTCCTATTCATGCTCAGGTATGCAACATCAAATAATACCATCTACTCCCTCTTTATAAAGATGTGGGTCATCCCAGAAGTAATGTCTTAAATCAAGGAAGAACTTTTTTCTTTTGTTGGTATGTGAAACTAGGTGGTATAAATTTAGCTATGATGTAATTAGCATAGTCTGCATACCAAGGAGTATTATGAGAAGCATTTATAACAACTATTTGTTCACCAGGAAAACTATCATCAATAGGCAGTGGGTCATCAAGAATATTTTCCAACCTAGACAAGTTATCAGCTACGGGATTCTCAGCTCCCTTCTTATCGGTAATATGCAAGTCAAATTCTTGTAGCAATAGAACCCACCTAATGAGCATAGGTTTAGCATATTTCTTTTCATAATATATTTAATAACATCATGATTAGTGTGAAAAATTGCTTTTGAATCAACTATGTAAGATCTGAATTGGTCACACACAAATACAACTGCTAAAAATTCTTTCTCAGTAGTAACATAATTTCTTTGAGCATTGTCTAGAGTTTTCCAAGCATAATGGATAACATTTAATTTCTTATCAACTCTTTGTCCTAGAATAACACCAACAACATAATCACTAGTATCACACATAATTTCAAAAGGCAAGTTCCAATCAGGTGGTTGAATGATATGTCTCTGTCGTATCTACTTTTCCAAACACTTTTGCTCTTGTTTTGCACTCTAATTTGCATGATTTGAATGAAACTAACCCGGACTGGCGCTGTTTTCAGCAGAACAACCATGGTGCTAGTTTTGTGCAGAAATAGAAGTTCTCGGAATTGGACGAAACTTTTTGGAGATTTTTTATGGAATATGTAAAAAATACTGGAGCCAAGACCCATAGGAGAGGAGCCACCAGTGGCCCACGAGCCACCAGGGCACGACCACCCCTGGGCACGCCTTGGTGCCTCGTGGGGCCCACGTGGCTCCACTGACAAAGGATATTTCATCGTGCCTCAAGCCCATAAATTCCTATTTCCCAAGAAAAATAAATAAGAGAGGAAGTTTCATCGTGTTTTACCATACGGAGCCACCGCCACCTCTTGTTCTTCATTCGAAGGGCAGATCTGAAGTCCGTTTGGGGCTGCGGAGAGGGGGATTTGTCGCCATCGTCATCATCAACCATCCTCCATCACTAATTTCATGATGCTCACCACCGGGTGTGAGTAATTCCTTCGTAGGCTTGCTGGACCGTGATGGGTTGGATGAGATTTATCATGTAATCGAGTTAGTTTTGTTAGGCCTTGATCCCTAGTATCCACTGTGTTCTAAGATTGATGTTGCTATGACATTGCTACACTTAATGCTTGTCACTACACTACAAAAAATACACTTCTGTGATGTGATACGTCTCCAACGTATCTATAATTTTTGATTGCTCCATGCTACTTTATCTACTGTTTTGGACTATATTGGGCTTTATTTTCCACTTTTATATTATTTTTGGGACTAACCTATTAACCGAAGGCCCAACCCAGAATTGCTTTTTTTGCCTATTTCAGTGTTTCGAAGAAACGGAATATCAAACGGAGTCCAAACGGAATAAAACCTTCGGGAACGTGATTTTCTCACCGAACGTGATCCAGGAGACTTGGACCCTACTCCAAGAAGTGCCAGAGACAGTCACGAGGGTGGAGGGCGCGCCCCCCTACCTCATGGTCCCCCTGACGCTCCACCGACGTACTCCTTCCTCCTATATGTACCTACGTATCCCCAAACGATCAGAACAGGAGCCAAAAACCTAATTCCACCGCCGTAACCTTCTGTATCCACGAGATCCCATCTTGGGGCCTGTTCCGGAGCTCCGCCGGAGGGGGCATCCACCATGGAGGGCTTCTACATCAACATCATAGCCCCTTCGATGAAGTGTGAGTAGTTTACTTCAGACCTTCGGGTCCATAGCTAGTAGCTAGATGGCTTCTTCTCTCTTTTCGGATCTCAATACAGTGTTCTCCCCCGCTCTTGTGGAGATCTATTCGATGTAATCTTCTTTTTGCGGTGTGTTTTTTGAGATCGATGAATTGTGGGTTTATGATCCAGTATTATCTATGGAAAATATTTGATTCTTCTTTGAATTCTTTTATGTATGATTGAGTTATCTTTGCAAGTCTCTTCGAATTATCCTTTTTGGTTCAGCCAACTAGATTGGTAGTTCTTGCAATGGGAGAAGTGCTTAGCTTTGGGTTCAATCTTGCGGTGTCGTTACCCAGTGACAGAAAGGGTTGCAAGGCATGTATTGTATTGTTGCCACAGAGGATAACAAGATGTTTTTTTAATCATATTGCATGAATTTATCCCTCTACATCATGTCATCTTGCTTAAGGAGTTACTCTGTTTTTAACTTAATACTCTAGATGCATGCTGGATAGAGGTCGATGATTGGAGTAATAGTAGTAGATGCAGAATCGTTTCGATCTACTTGTCTTGGACGTGATGCCTATATACATGATCATTGCCTAGATATACTCATAACTATGCTCAGTTCTGTCAATTACTCAACAGTAATTTGTTCACCCACCGTGGAATATCTATGCTCTTGAGAGAAGCCACTAGTGAAACCTATGGCCCCCGGGTCTATTCTCATCATATCAATCTCTATCGCTTTATTTACTTGCTTTGTTTTTACTTTGCCTTTTACTTTTTACTTTGCATCTATCTATCAAAAATACCAAAAATATTATTTATCATCTCTATCAGATCTCACCCTCGTAAGTGACCGTGAAGGGATTGACAACCCCTAATCGCGTTGGTTGCGAGTAGCTATCGTTTTGTGTAGGTACGAGGCACTTGTGCGTGGTCTCCTACTGGATTGATACCTTGGTTCTCAAAAACTGAGGGAAATACTTACGCTACTTTGCTGCATCATCCTCTCCTCTTCGGGGAAATCCAACGCAGTGCTCAAGAGGTAGCAAGAAGAATTTCTGGCACCATTGCCGGGGAGGGATCCCATCATCGGTGGCCATCTTCATCATCTTGGCGCTATCCATGACGAGGAGGGAGTAGTTCACCCTCGGGGCTGAGGGTATGTACCAGTAGCTATGGGTTTGATCTCTCTCTCTCTCTCTCATGTTCTCTCTCGTGTTCCTCTATGGCACGATCTTGATGTATCCCGAGCTTTGCTATTGTAGTTGGATCTTATGATGTTTCTCCCCCTCTACTCTCTTGTGATGAATTGAGTTTCCCCTTTGAAGTTATCTTATCGGATTGAGTCTTTTATGAGAACACTTGATGTATGTCTTGCCGTGATTATCTGTGGTGACAATGGCATATCATGTGCCACTTGATGTATGTTTCGGTGATCAACTTGCGGGTTTCGTGACATTGGGAACCTATGCATATGGGTTGGCACATGTTCTTGACTCTCCGATAGAAACTTTGGGGCACTCTTTGAAGTACTTTGTGTTGGTTGGATGAATCTGAGATTATGTGATGCATATCGTATAATCATGCCCACGGATACTTGAGGTGACAATGGAGTATCTAGGTGACATTAGGGTTTTGGTTGATTTGTATCTTAAGGTGTTATTCTAGTACGAACTCTTTTATAGATCGATCCGAAAGAATAACTTTGAGGTGGCTTCGTACCCTACCATAATCTCTATGTTTGTTCTCCACTATTAGTGGCTTCGGAGTGACTCTTTGTTGCATGTTGAGGGCTTGTTATATTATCTATCTATGTTATTATTGTTGAGAGAACTTGCACTAGTGAAAGTATGAACCCTAGGCCTTGTTTCCAATCATTGCAATACCGTTTATGCTCACTTTTATCTTTAGTTACCTTGCTGTTTTTATATTTCCAGATTACAAAAACCTATATCTACTATCTATTTTGCACTTGTATCACCATCTCTTCGCCGAACTAGTGCACCTATACAATTTGCCATTGTATTGGGTGTGTTGGGGACACAAGAGACTCTTTGTTATTTGGTTGCAGGGTTGCTTGAGAGAGACCATCTTCATCCTACGCCTCCCACGGATTGATAAACCTTAGGTCATCCACTTGAGGGAAATTTGCTACTGTCCTACAAACCTGTGCACTTGCAGGCCCAACAACGTCTACAAGAAGAAGGTTGTGTAGTAGACATCAAGCTCTTTTCTGGCGCCGTTGCCGGGGAAGCTCACGCAAGCAAGTCAACCATACCAAGTACCCATCGCAATCCCTATCTCTCGCACTACATTATTTGCCATTTGCCTCTCGTTTTCCTCTCCCCTACTTCACCCTTGCCGTTTTATTCGCCCCTCTTCCATTCGATTTTGTGTCTTGATAACCCACAAGTATAGGGGATCGCAACAGTTTTCGAGGGTAGAGTATTCAACCCAAATTTATTGATTCGACACAAGGGGAGCCAAAGAATATTCTCAAGTATTAGCAGCAGAGTTGTCAATTCAACCACACCTGGAAACTTAGTATCTGCAGCAAAGTGTTTAGTAGCAAAGTAATATGATAGTGGTGGTAACGGTAACAAAAGTAAAGACAGCAAAAGTAATGTTTTTGGTATTTTGTAGTGATTGTAACAGTAGCAACGGAAAAGTAAATAAGCGAGAACCAGTATATGGAAAACTCGTAGGCACCGGATTAGCGATGGATAATTATGCCAGATGTGGTTCATCATGTAACAGTCATAACATAGGGTGACACAGAACTAGCTCCAGTTCATCAATGTAATGTAGGCATGTATTCCGTATATAGTCATACGTGCTTATGGAAAAGAACTTGCATGACATCTTTTGTCCTACCCTCCCGTGGCAGCGGGGTCCTATTGGAAACTAAGGGATATTAAGGCCTCCTTTTAATAGAGAACCGGAACAAAGCATTAGCACATAGTGAATACATGAACTCCTCAAACTATGGTCATCACCGGGAGTGGTCCCGATTATTGTCACTTCGGGGTTGCCGGATCATAACACATAGTAGGTGACTATAGACTTGCAAGATAGGATCTAGAACACACATATATTCATGAAAACATAATAGGTTCAGATCTGAAATCATGGCACTCGGGCCCTAGTGACAAGCATTAAGCATAGCAAAGTCATAGCAACATCAATCTCAGAACATAATGGATACTAGGGATCAAACCCTAACAAAACTAACTCGATTACATGATAAATCTCATCCAACCCATCACCGTCCAGCAAGCCTACGATGCAATTACTCACGCACGGCGGTGAGCATCATGAAATTGGTGATGGAGGATGGTTGATGATGACGACGGCGACGAATCCCCCTCTCCGGAGCCCCGAACGGACTCCAGATCAGCCCTCCCGAGAGAGATTAGGGCTTGGCGGCGGCTCCGTATCGTAAAACGCGATGATTTCTTCTCTCTGATTTTTTTCTCCCCGAAAGCCAATATATGGAGTTGGAGTTGGCGTCGGAGGGCCACCAGGGGGCCCACGAGGTAGGGGGGCGCGCCCAGGGGGGGGCGCCCCCACCCTCGTGAGCAGGGTGTGGGCCCCCTGGTCTTCATCTTTTGCGAGGATTTTTCTTTATTTTTTCTAAGGTGTTCCGTGGAGTTTCAGGACATTCCGAGAATTTTTATTTTCTGCACAAAAAACAACACCATGGCAGTTCTGCTGAAAACAGCGTCAGTCCGGGTTAGTTCCATTCAAATCATACAAGTTAGAGTCCAAAACAAGGGCAAAAGTGTTTGGAAAAGTAGATACGACGGAGACGTATCAACTCCCCCAAGCTTAAACCCTTACTTGTCCTCAAGCAATTCAGTTGACAAACTGAAAGAGAAAAAGAAAAACTTTTACAAACTCTGTTTGCTCTTGTTGTTGTAAACATGAAAAGCCAGCATTCAAGTTTCAGCAATTATTATGAACTAACCATACTCACAATGACACGTAGGTCTCACAATTACTCATATCAATAGCATAATCAGCTAGCGAGCCATAATAATAAAACTCGGATGACAACACTTTCTCAAAATAATCATAACATGATATAACAAAATGGTATCTCGCTAGCCCTTTCTGAGACCGCAAAACATAAATGCAGAGCACCTTTAAAGATCAAGGACTGACTAAACATTGTAATTCATGGTAAAAGAGATCCAGTCAAGTCATACCCAATATAAACCAATAATAATGAATGCAAACGACAGTGTGCTCTCCAGCGGGTGCTTTTTAATAAGAAGGGTGATGACTCAACATAAAAGTAAATAGATAGGCCCTTCGCAGAGGGAAGCAGGGATTTGTAGAGGTGCCAGAGCTCGGTTTTGAAATAGAGATAAATTATATTTTGAGCGGCATACTTTCATTGTCAACATAACAACTAAAAGACGACGATATCTTCCATGCTAAACAGATTATAGGCGGTTCCCAAACAGAATGGTAAAGTTTATACTCCCCTTCCTCCACAAGCATCAATCCATGGCTTGCTCGAAACAACGAGTGCCTCCAACATTCAACGGGTCCCAAGGGGAGTTTTGTTTGCAGTTATTTTGATTTAGTTTGCATAAAGCATGGGACTGGGCATCCCGGATACCAGCCATTTTCTCGTGAATGAGGAGCGGAGTCCACTCCTCTTGAGAATAACCCGCCTAACACGGAAGATAAGGGCAGCTCTAGTTGACATATGAGCTATTCGAGCATGCAAAACAGAATGTTTATTTGAAGGTTTAGAGTTTGGCACATACAAATTTACTTGGAACGGCAGGTAAATACCGCATATAGGTAGGTATAGTGGACTCATATGGAATAACTTTGGGGTTTAAGGAGTTTGGATGCACAAGCAGTATTCCCGCTTAGTACAGGTGAAGGCTAGCAAAAGACTGGGAAGCGACCAACTGAGAGAGCGACAACAGTCGTAAACATGCATTAAAATTAATTCACACCGAGTACAAGCATGAGTAGGATATAATCCACCATGAACATAAATATCATGAAGGCTATGTTGATTTGATTCAACTACATGCGTGAACATGTGCCAAGTCGAGTCACTCAATGCATTTAAAGGAGGATACCACCCATCATACCACATCATAATCATTCTAATAGCATGTTGGCACGCAAGGTAAACCATTATAACTCATAGCTAATCAAGCATGGCACAAGCAACTATAATCTCTAAATGTCATTGCAAATATGTTTACTTCATAATAGCTGAATCAAGAACGATGAATCATCATATTTACAAAAACAAGAGAGGTCGAGTTCATACCAGCTTTTCTCTTCCCAATAAGTCCATCATATATCATCATTATTGCCTTTCACTTGCACGACCGAACGGTGTGTATAATAATAAGAGTGCACGTGCATTGGACTAAGCTGGAATCTGCAAGCATTCAACTCAAGAGAGAAGACAAGTAATATGGGCTCTAAGTTAAATAAACAATCATGCATATAAGAGCCACTAAGCATTTTCAATATGGTCTTCTCGACCCCCAAAGAAAGGAAAAGAAATAAAAACTATTTACACGGGAAAGCTCCCAACAAGTAAAAGAAGAACGGGAAATATTTTGGGTTTTCTTTTTAATTCTACTACAAGCATGAAAAGTAAACTAACTAATTTTTTGGTTTTTTCTTAAGGTTTATCAAACACACAAGAAGAAAGCTGGAAAAAGAAATTTAAACTAGCATGGATAATACAATGAAGAGTATGAGCACCGACTTCTAGCAATGAGTGTGTGAACATAAATGTAATGTCGGTGGGAAATACGTACTCCCCCAAGCTTAGGCTTTTGGCCTAAGTTGGTCTATTGCCAGGGATGGCCTGGCGGATATCCGTAGGTGAAGCTGGGTCGTACTGTGACGCAGAAGACTCTGACTGCCACTGGCTGGCAGCCTCCTCTGGATCCCAAGAATAAACAGATAGTCGTGGAGGCTCATCTTGTGGCTCCGGGGCTGGTGCAGGTTCCGATAGGCTTGAACAGCCGACCACGGAACGATGTGAGGTTCTGCAAACAAGTTAAACAAAGAAGGAGCAGGCAGGGTAATAGTCTCAGGGTGATGTTTATCAAAGTATAATTTATATTTGAGCTCCCCATCGCGACTCTTAACAAGAAAATCATGCGCTATCATACTCTTATAATCTAAATAAGCACGGGGCAGCGCTGTTTCTTCTTCCTCCTCATGCCTAATAGGTATTTCAAAATGTTCAGCTAGGCGTGAAGCATAAATGCCTCCAAAGATGGGGCCCTTAGTGCGGTTCAAACTTAACCGTCTAGCAACAATTCCACCCATACTAACAGAGTTATTGCGGTATAAACCATGGAGCAAAATAATAATATCAGGAATACTAAGGTTCCCACGGTTCCCGCGTCCAATCAAGCAACGACTAGCAAATAAGGCAAAGTAGCGTAAAACAGGATAATGTATGCTAGTGATCCTTGCATCAGAAACCTTCCTGGTTTCTCCCACCGTGATGGTGTTAATAAAAGCTTCTACTTCGTTACGGTGGGGTTCATCTAAGGTGCCCTCAAAGGGTATTCTGCAAACCTCGCAGAATTCAGCTAATGTCATCTCTTTAACAACGTCATATAAATGAAACTCTACTGTTGGAGGTGATTTCTTAGGGAAAAAGTAGAAGTTTTGCACAAAAGTATTTGTGAGTAAGAGATACTGATGACGTTGGTCGTGGAGGAAGTTGGTGAGGCCAGCATTCTCAATCAATAAATAGAAATCTTCATAAATCCCAGCTCTCCTCAAGAAGTCATCGGAAGGCCATTCACAAGGCCGGACCTCCGCGGTGCGAGGTAAATTAAATTTGGGCTTCTCCTCTTCTTCCTTTTGTTTTTCCTTAGAGCTTCGGCTCGACGAGCCCCTCAAAAGTCTCTTCATTATTTCTGAAACAATCTGAAATTTTTAGTAACTTCAAATAAAAGTGAACCAACTTCAATAAAATTGATAGCAACAACTCCCACAAGTGCCTAGGGCCTATATAAAGCATTGGAACTACTTGGAACCATATAAATTTGACATGCAAGCTCAAGAACATGGTCACCTATGCAGCACAAATTTGCAATGAATAAAGCACTAGAACAAAAACTAATTGGACCAATGGAGGAGTCACATACCAAGGAACAATCTCCCCAAGCAGTTTTGCGAGAGGTGCTTTGAGCAAGGAGATCGAAAATCACAGCAACGGGGGCTGGAACTCGTGCTTGAGTTGGTTTTTCGTGTTTGTGTGAGGCAGAGGAAGAAGATGGGTGCAGGAATAAGTGGAGGAGGGCCACCGTGGGCCCACGAGGCAGGGGGCGCGCCCAGGGGGTAGGGCGCGCCCTCCACCCTCGTGGCCAGGTGGCAGCTCCCCCCGTGGTAATTTTTGCACAGTAAATTCTCAAATATTCCCGAAAAAATCATATTAAATTGGCATGGCATTCTGAGGACTTTTATTTTCGGGATATTTTTATATTGCACGGATAAGTCAGGAAACAGACAGAAAAATATTATTTTACTTTATTTCTACTAAATAACAGAAAATATAAAGAGGGTACAGAAGGTTGTGCTTCTAGTTTCATCCATCTCGTGATCATCAAAATGAACCCACTAACAAGGTTGATCAAGTCTTGTTAACAAACTCATTCCGAATAATCACGGAACCGGAGAAATTTCGAATAACACTAAGTTACCTCAACGGGGATATGAAAATCCCCAACAATAAGAATATCATACTTTTTCTTGACAGTAGGGAGAGGAAATTCAAAACCTCCAAATATAATCGATGGAACTTTTCCAATAGAGTTGATACTATAAACTTGAGGTTGTTTCCTCGGAAAATGTACCGTGTGCTCATTGCCATTAACATGAAAAGTGACATTGCCTTTGGTGCAATCAATAACAGCCCCTGCAGTATTAAGGAAAGGTCTTCCAAGAATAATAGACATACTATCATCCTCGGGAATATCAAGAATAACAAAGTCCGTTAAAATAGTAACGTTTGCAACCACAACAGGCACATCCTCACAAATACCGACAGGTATAGCAGTTGATTTATCAGCCATTTGCAAAGATATTTCAGTAGGTGTCAACTTATTCAAGTCAAGTCTACGATATAAAGAGAGAGGCATAACACTAACACCGGCTCCAAGATCACATAAAGCAGTTTTAACATAACTTCTTTTAATGGAGCATGGTATAGTAGGTACTCCTGGATCTCCAAGTTTCTTTGGTATTCCACCCTTAAAAGTATAATTAGCAAGCATGGTGGAAATTTCAGCTTCAGGTATCTTTCTTTTATTAGTAATAATATCCTTCATATACTTAGCATAAGGATTTGTTTTGAGCACATCAGTTAATCGCATACGCAAAAAGATGGGTCTAATCATTTCAGCAAAGCGCTCAAAATCCTCATCATCCTTTTTCTTGGATGGTTTCGGAGGAAAAGGCATGGGTTTCTGAACCCATGGTTCCCTTTCTTTACCATGTTTCCTAGCAACAAAGTCTCTTTTATCATAACGTTGATTCTTTGATTGTGGGTTATCAAGATCAACAACAGGTTCAACTTCTACATCATTATCATTACTAGGTTGAGCATCAACATGAACATTATCATTAACATTATCACTAGGTTCATGTTCATCACCTGATTGTGTTTCAGCATCAGAAATAGAGATATCATTTGGATTCTCAGGTGGTTCAGCAATAGGTTCACTAGAAGTTTGCAAAGTCCTATCATTTTTCTTTTTCTTCCTTTTAGAAGAACTAGGTATATCAATATTGTTTCTCTGAGAATCTTGCTCGATTCTCTTAGGGTGGCCTTCAGGATACAAAGGTTCCTGAGTCATTCTACCAGTTCTAGTAGCCACTCTAACAGCATAATCATTTTTCTTACTATTCATTTCATCAAGCACTTCTTTCTGAGCTTTAAGTACTTGTTCTACTTGAGTGGTAACCATAGAAGCATGTTTGCTAACAAGTTTAAGTTCACCTCTAATATCAGCCATATAATCACCCAAGCGTTTAATCATAAAGGTATTCTGTTTTAATTGTCTACCAAAATAAGCATTAAAGTCATCTTGCTTAAACATAAAGTCATCAAACTCATCCAAGCACTGACTAGCAATTTTAGTAGGAGGGACTTCAGCTTTATCATATCTATAGAGAGAATTTACCTTTACTACCTGTGTCGGGATATCGGGAGGTTCTTCATTAAATAAGTAATTGAGATCATATACTTCTTCAACAGGCGGTAAATTAAGACCATGTATTTCTTCAATAGGAGGTAAATTCTTAACATCTTCAGCTTTAATACCTTTTTCTTTCATAGATTTCTTTGCCTCTTGCATATCTTCGGGACTGAGAAATAGAACACCTCTCTTCTTCGGAGTTGGTTTAGGAATAGGCTCAGTAATTGGCTCAGGAACTGGCTCAGGAGGTAGCTCGGGAGGTGCCCAATTATTTTCATTTGCCAACATATTATTCAATAGAATTTCAGCGTCATCCGGTGTTCTTTCCCTGAAAAGAGAACCAGCACAACTATCCAGGTAATCTCTGGAAGCATCAGTTAGTCCATTATAAAAGATATCAAATATTTCAGGTTTCTTAAGAGGATGATCAGGCAAAGCATTAAGTAACTTGAGAAGCCTCCCCCAAGCTTGTGGGAGACTCTCTTCTTCAATTTGCACAAAATTGTATATTTCCCTCAAAGCAGCTTGTTTCTTATGAGCAGGGAAATATTTAGCAGAGAAGTAATAAATCATATCCTGGGGACTTTGCACACAACCAGGATCAAGAGAATTATACCATATCTTAGCATCACCCTTTAATGAGAACGGAAATATCTTAAGTAAATAAAGGTAGCGCGATCTCTCATTATTAGTAAACAGGGCAGCTATATCATTTAACTTAGTAAGATGTGCCACAACAGTTTCAGATTCATAGCCATAAAAAGGATCAGATTCAACCAAAGTAATTATATCTGGATCAACAGAAAAATCATAATAATCCTGATCAGGAACACAGATAGGTGAAGTAGCAAAAGCAGGGTCGGGTCTCATTCTATCTCTAAAAGATTCTTTACTCCATTTAACTAGCAACCTCTTAAGTTCATGTCTATCCTGGCAAGCAAAATAGCTGCAGAAGATTCAGCATCAAAAAGATAACCCTCAGGAATAGCAGGCATAGGTTCATCATCACTAACATCATCGTGTTCAGGTTCAATAATTTCTCTTTCTCTAGACCTAGCAATTTGCTCATCAAGTAATTCACCAAGTGGCACAGTAGTATCAAGCATAGAAGTAGTTTCATCATAAGTATCATGCATAGCAGAAGTGGCATCATCAATAACATGCGACATATCAGAATCAATAGCAGTAGCAGGTTAGGTGTCGCAAACTTACTCATAACAGAAGGAGAATCTAGTGCAAGGCTAGATGGCAAACCCTTACCTCCCCTCGTAGTTGAGGGCAAAATAGTAGTTCGATCATCTTTCAAGTTCTTCATAGTGTCCAGCAGATATAAATCCCAAGTGACTCAAAGAATAGAGCTATGCTCCCCGGCAACGGCGCCAGAAAATAGTCTTGATAACCCACAAGTATAGGGGATCGCAACAGTTTTCGAGGGTAGAGTATTCAACCCAAATTTATTGATTCGACACGAGGGGAGCTAAAGAATATTCTCAAGTATTAGCAGCTGAGTTGTCAATTCAACCACACCTGGAAACTTAGTATCTGCAGCAAAGTGTTTAGTAGCAAAGTAATATGATAGTGGTGGTAACGATAACAAAAGTAAAGACAATAAAAGTAATGTTTTTGGTGTTTTGTAGTGATTGTAACAGTAGCAACGGAAAAGTAAATAAGCGAGAACCAGTATATGGAAAACTCGTAGGCACCGGATTAGCGATGGATAATTATGCCGGATGTGGTTCATCATGTAGCAGTCATAACATAGGGTGACACAGAACTAGCTCCAGTTCATCAATGTAATGTAGGCATGTATTCCGCATATAGTAATATGTGCTTATGGAAAAGAACTTGCATGACATCTTTTGTCCTACCCTCCCGTGGCAGCGGGGTCCTATTGGAAACTAAGGGATATTAAGGCCTCCTTTTAATAGAGAACCGGAACAAAGCATTAGCACATAGTGAATACATGAACTCCTCAAACTATGGTCATCACCGGGAGTGGTCCCGATTATTGTCACTTCGGGGTTGCCGGATCATAACACATAGTAGGTGACTATAGACTTGCAAGATAGGATCTAGAACACACATATATTCATGAAAACATAATAGGTTCAGATCTGAAATCATGGCACTCGGGCCCTAGTGACAAGCATTAAGCATAGCAAAGTCATAGCAACATCAATCTCAGAACATAATGGATACTAGGGATCAAACCCTAACAAAACTAACTCGATTACATGATAAATCTCATCCAACCCATCACCGTCCAGCAAGCCTACGTTGCAATTACTCACGCACGGCGGTGAGCATCATGAAATTGGTGATGGAGGATGGTTGATGATGACGACGACGATGAATCCCCCTCTCCGGAGCCCCGAACGGACTCCAGATCAGCCCTCCCGAGAGAGATTAGGGCTTGGCGGCGGCTTCGTATCGTAAAACGCGATGATTTCTTCTCTTTGATTTTTTCTCCCCAAAAGCCAATATATGGAGTTGGAGTTGGCGTCGGAGGGCCACCAGGGGGCGCCCCCCACCCTCGTGAGCAGGGTGTGGGCCCCCTGGTCTTCATCTTTTGCAAGGATTTTTCTTTATTTTTTCTAAGGTGTTCCGTGGAGTTTCAGGACATTCCAAGAATTTTTATTTTCTGCACAAAAAACAACACCATGGCAGTTCTGCTGAAAACAGCGTCAGTCCGGGTTAGTTCCATTCAAATCATACAAGGTAGAGTCCAAAACAAGGGCAAAAGTGTTTGGAAAAGTAGATACGACGGAGACGTATCATGTCTCCATGTACCTTCTTTTTTGCTTGCATCTTCGCTTGCTAAAAGTTTATGGATCCTCATCCACTTGCTAATCTCTTTAAGAGATCCAATTATGTTGAACCTATTGCTAGTGAGTTGAGTGCACTAGATTATCTTTATGAGGTTTTGCTTGAAATTCGTGAATCTAAAAATTATGATGAAGAAATTTATGAAGAGATTCACGATAACTCCTTGAATAAAAAGCATGATTGCAATGATTTTCCTATAAATTCTCTTGATGTCAATTGTGCTAATAATATGCAAAACCCTAAGCTTGGAGATGCTAGTTTTGCTATGTCTACTACTTGTTTCAATGATCATGATTGGGGTGATTCTTCTTACAACCTTGAAAATTTATTTAAGCCCCATGATGAATATGAGATTGATAATAATGTTTGCAGTAATATTGAAAGTGGGTTTGGAAGAGTGTCAACTTTAGATCCCACATTTTTGGAGTATGTTCAATCTTATGATATTTTTGATAAAAGTGGGTTCGGAAAGGTCATGACTCTAGCTAACGTTAATCCCACTATCTTGGAAGAGTGTCAACTTTGCATGCATGTGGATCGTGTTGAGAATATGTTATGTGATAGCTATTTTGTTGAATTTGCTTATGATACTACATGTAATTATTATGAGAGAGTAAAATATGGTTGTAGAAATTTTCATGTTACTAAATTACCTCTCGTCATGTTGAGATTGCTATCGTCTCTTTCTTATTCCTTGCATATGCTGGTTTTTGTTTGCCTTGCAAATTTGTTTGCTTATAATATGACTATGCATAGGAAGTATGTTAGACTTAGATGTGTTTGTCACGTGTTTCATGATGCTCTCTTTGCGCTTCAATTCTTGTCTTTCTTGTGAGCATCATAAAATTATCAATGCCTAGCTAGGGGCGTTAAACGATAGCGCTTGTTGGGAGGCAACCCAATTTTATTTTGTGTTTTTTGTTTTTTCTTCTGTTTAGGAATAAATAATCCATCTACCTTCTGTTTGGATGTGGTTTTATGTTTTAATTAGTGTTTGTGCCAAGTAGAACCTATAGGATAACCTACGATGATAGTTGATTTGGTTCTGCTGAAAAACAGAAACTTTGCACGCACGCATATAATTTTGTTAAATCATAGCAACGTGATTTTGCGTTGATTCTTTTTGCTGCTGTTCAATAAAATTTTTTTCCAGGACTTCCTATTTTGGTAGAATTTTTAGAATTCCGGAAGTTTGCGTTAGTTACAGATTGCTTCAGACTGTTCTGTTTTTGACAGATTCTGTTTTACGTGTGTTGTTTGCTTATTTTGATGAATCTATGGCTAGTAAAATAGTTTATAATCCATAGAGAAGTTGGAATACAGTAGGTTTAACACCAATATAAATAAAGAATGAGTTCATTACAGTACCTTGAAGTAGTCTTTTGTTTTCTTTCTCTAACGAAGCTCACGAGATTTCTGTTGAGTTTTGTGTTGTGAAGTTTTCAAGTTTTGGGTGAATTTTTTTGATGGATTATGGAACAAGGAATGGCAAGAGCCTAAGCTTGGGGATTCCCATGGAACCCCCAAGATAATACAAGGACACCAAAAAGTCAAAGCTTGGGAATGCCCTGGAAGGCATCCCCTCTTTCGTCCACTTCCATCGGTAATTTACCTGGAGCTATATTTTTATTCACCACATGATATGTGTTTTGCTTGGAGAGTCTTGTACTATTTGCGTCTTTTCTTGTTAGTTTACCACAATCATCCTTGCTATACACACCTTTTGAGAGATCCATATATGAATTGGAATTTGTTAGAATACTCTATGTGCTTCACTTATATCTTTTGAGCTTGATAGTTTTGCTCATAGTGCTTCACTTATATCTTTTGAGCTTGATAGTTTTGCTCATAGTGCTTCACTTATATCTTTTGAGCATGCTAATTTTTGCTCTAGTGCTTCACTTATATCTTTTAGAGCACGGTGGTGGATTTGTTTTAAAGAAACTATTGATCTCTCATGCTTCAGTTAGATTATTTTGAGAGTCGTTAATAGCATGGTAATTCGCTTAATGTTAATATACTTGGTGTTCAAGATATGTGAAACTTTCTTTTGAGTGCGTTGAATACTAAGATAAGTTTGATGCTTGATAATTGTTTTGAGATATGAAGATGGTGATATTAGAGTCATGCTAGTTAAGTAGTTGTGAATTCAAAGAATACTTGTGTTGAAGTTTGTGATTCCCGTAGCATGCACGTATGGTGAACCGTTATGTGATGAACTCGGAGCATGATTTATTTATTGATTATCTTCCTTATGAGTGGCGGTCGGGGACGAGCGATGGTCTTCTCCTACCAATCTATCCCCCTAGAAGCATGCACGTAATACTTTGCTTTGATAACTTCTAGATTTTTGCAACAAGTATATGAGTTCTTTATGACTAATGTTGAGTCCATGGATTATACACACTTTTCCCCATCCTTCCACCTTTGCTAGCCTCTCTAATACCGCACACTTTTTGCCGGTATCATACACCCACCATATACTTTCCTCAAAACAGCCACCATACCTACCTATTATGGCATTTCCATAGCCATTCCGAGATATATTGCCATGCAACTTTCCACCGTTACGTTTATTATGACACGCTCCATCATTGTCATATTGCTAGCATGATCATGTAGTTGACATTGTATTTGTGGCAAAGCCACCGTTCATAATTCTTTCATACATATCACTCATGATTAATTGCATATCCCGGTACACCGCCAGAGGCATTCATATAGAGTCATACTTTGTTCTAAGTATCGAGTTGTAATTGTTGAGTTGTAAGAAAAATAAAAGTGTGATGATCATCATTATTAGAGCATTGTCCCAAGTGAGGAAAGTATGATGGAGACTATGATTCCCCCATAAGTCGGGATGAGACTCCGGCCAAAAAAAAGAGGCCATAAAAAGAGAAGAGAAAGGCCCAAATAAAAAAATGAGAGAAAAAGAGAGAAGGGACAATGCTACTATCCTTTTGCCACACTTGTGCTTCAAAGTAGCACCAAGATCTTCATGATAGAGAGTCTCTCATTTTGTCACTTTCATATACCAGTGGGAATTTTTCATTATAGAACTTGGCTTGTATATTCCAATGATGGGCTTCCTCAAAATGCCCTAGGTCTTCGTGAGCAAGCAAGTTGGATGCACACCCACTTAGTTTCTTTTGTAGAGCTTTCATATACTTATAGCTCTAGTGCATTTGTTGCATGGCAATCCCTACTCACTCACATTGATATCTATTGATGGGCATCTCCATAGCACGTTGATACGCCTAGTTGATGTGAGACTATCTTCCCTCTTTTTGTCTTCTCCACAACCACCCTTCTATTCCACCTATAAGTGTTATATCCATGGCTCACGCTCATGTATTGCGTGAAGATTGAAAAAGTTTTGAGAATGTCATAAGTATGAAACAATTGCTTGGCTTGTCATCGGGGTTGTGCATGATTTAAATATTTTGTGTGGGGAAGATGGAGCATAGCCAGACTATATGATTTTGTAGGGATAACTTTCTTTGGCCATGTTATTTTGAGAAGACATGATTGCTTTGATTAGTATGCTTGAAATATTAATATTTTTGTGTCAATATGAACTTTTGTCTTGAATCTTTCAGATCTGAATATTAATATCACCATTAAGAAGATTTACATTGAAATTATGCCAAAGTATCACTCCACATCAAAAATTCTTTTTTATCATTTACCTACTCGAGGACGAGTAGGAATTAAGCTTGGGGATGCCTGATATGTCTCCAACGTATCTATAATTTTTGATTGCTCCATGCTAATTTATCTACTGTTTTGGACTATATTGGGCTTTATTTTCCACTTTTATATTATTTTTGGGACTAACCTATTAACCAGAGGCCCAGCCCAGAATTGCTGTTTTTTTGCCTATTTTAGTGTTTCGAAGAAACAGAATATCAAACGGAGTCCAAACGGAATAAAACCTTCGGGAACGTGATTTTCTACCGAACGTGATCCAGGAGACTTAGACCCTACTCCAAGAAGTGCCAGAGGCGGTCACGAGGGTGGAGGGCGCGCCCCCTACCTCGTGGGCCCCCTGACGCTCCACCGACGTACTCCTTCCTCCTATATATACCTACGTATCCTCAAACGATCAAAACAGGAGCCAAAAACCTAATTCCACCGCCGCAACCTTCTGTATCCACGATATCCCATCTTGGGGCCTGTTCCGTAGCTCCGCCGGAGGGGGCATCCACCATGGAGGGCTTCTACATCAACACCATAGCCCCTCCGATGAAGTGTGAGTAGTTTACTTCAGACCTTCGGGTCCATAGCTAGTAGCTAGATGGCTTCTTCTCTTTTTTTGGGATCTCAATACAATGTTCTCCCCCTCTCTTGTGAAGATCTATTCGATGTAACCTTCTTTTTGCGGTGTGTTTGTTGAGACGATGAATTGTGGGTTTATGATCTAGTATTATCTATGGAAAATATATGATTCTTCTTTGAATTCTTTTATGTATGATTGAGTTATCTTTGCAAGTCTCTTCGAATTATCCTTTTTGGTTCGGCCAACTAGATTGGTAGTTCTTGCAATGGGAGAAGTGCTTAGCTTTGGGTTCAATCTTGTCGTGTCCTTACCCAGTGACAGAAAGGGTTGCAAGGCACGTATTGTATTGTTGCCATCGAGGATAACAAGATGGGTTTTTTATCATATTGCATGAATTTATCCCTCTACATCATGTCATCTTGCTTAAGGCATTACTCTATTTTTTAACTTAATACTCTAGATGCATGCTGGATAGAGGTCGATGAGTGGAGTAATAGTAGTAGATGCAAAATCGTTTCGATCTACTTGTCTTGGACGTGATGCCTATATACATGATCATTGCCTAGATATACTCATAACTATGCTCAATTCTGTCAATTGCTCAACAGTAATTTGTTCCCCACCGTAGAATATCTATGCTCTTGAGAGAAGCCACTAGTGAAACTTATGGCCCCCGGGTCTATTCTCATCATATCAATCTCTATCGCTTTATTTACTTGCTTTGTTTTTACTTTGCCTTTTACTTTTTACTTTGCATCTATCTATCAAAAATACCAAAAATATTATTTATCATCTCTATCAAATCTCACCCTCGTAAGTGACCGTGAAGGGATTGACACCCCCTAATCGCGTTGGTTGCGAGTAGCTATCGTTTTGTGTAGGTACGAGGGACTTGTGCGTGGTCTCCTACTGGATTGATACCTTGGTTCTCAAAAACTGAGGGAAATACTTACGCTACTTTGCTGCATCATCCTCTTCTCTTCGGGGAAATCCAACGCAGTGCTCAAGAGGTAGCATGATGATACGTGTTTGTCAAAGTAGGTCACGTTTTCTGTCATGCATGTAAATCCATGATGATTTTATGACAGAATCAAGATAGTCATACCTGTGCTGTCGGAGAAGTGTTTCATGACATTACTAGAATTATCATCACAGAAGTGTCCACTTCCATGACGATAAACCGCGCGTCATAGAAGTGCTTTCGTCAAGGGTGACCGACACGTGGCATCCACCGTAACGTGTCGCTGTTAAGCTATCGGGTTTCGGTTTGGATCCGATAACCCATTAACAGCCCTGACCAATGGGGATTTTCCATGTGTAAAATTCTCATTCACCGGATAATGCACGTGTCAGCTCATCATTGGGACAAATGTCATCCCTACAATGGACGGAAGACGCCTATGATATGTCAACAGTTGGCACAGCCCAATAGTGGCCCATTTAAGGTAAAAAGGCCGGCCCAGCTAAAGGCCCACTATATTTTTTCAGACACTAGTGGGCTGGCCCGTTAACAGCCTGCCATGTTTTGGGTCAAATTGAGGCCCATATCAGATCAGGCCCGTTCACATGCTGTCATGTTTTGGGCCAAATTACGGCCCATATTGGATCAGACCCGTTAACAGGCCACTACTCTTTTGGGCCCATCCTAAGCCAGGTTTATATTTCAGCCTGTTAAATGCCTGTTTACGAGTTCGACCCGAAAATATTTTCGGCCTATTAGCAGCCTATGGTGCATCTGGGACATTGTCGGCCCAGGTTAACTTTAGGCTATTTAACGGCCCATGTAGAAACTGAGCTATTTCTTGTATGAAGTAACTTTAGGCCTCTTAATAGCCCGTAGTCTTCATGGATAAATTTCAGCCCAACTGGCCTATCGGCCTATTAGTGGCCCGTGTACCGCGTTGAATCTGGCCTACTTACAGCCCATCTGATAATGGCCCGTGACACTGTGGGCCTACGGCCCGCATTGATACCAGCCTGCTTAAAGCCCATAATTTTATTGGGCCAAACAGGGCCTGAGATATATTTTGGCCTGTTAACAGCTCGTCCTACTTGGGCCAAACATGGGCCTTAGGCAGTTTCGGCCTGTATTGGCCCGTGAATTTTTCGGCTCAACGCTAACCCAATCTAGTTTTTAGCGTGTTAAAAGCCCATGGTATTCTCTGGCCCAGCTAGCCAGAACTTTACTCGTCCTGTTAAAGTTGGAAAACTGCTATATGTTTAGACCTGCTAATGGCCCAAGATGATTATAGGCCCACGTTTTGGCCCATATGAGTAATGGGTCGGCCTGAAGACCAACATTGAGGTCCATTTAACTTTTTGACCTAAATTACAGCATACTGACCAAGAATAAACCTAGACTATACAATAAAGAAATTACGGCATATTACATCCACTGGGAATCAAAGTTCTCCACTGGTGATATAAAGCGCAATGTGATCGTAGATTACATACACTAGGCATCAAAGTCGCCACCATTGCATATAAACGCACCAACAAAAGAATATACAAAACTGAAAGCACTTCTGAAGGCATTAGGCCTGGCCGGGATGGGCACCGCAAGCAGCCGAACAAGCTGATGAGACCTCAGTTGTGTCAACGATAGATGCTCTATCCCTAGCTGTATAGCACCAAAGCCTGCAAGGCGGTCCTCTGAGATCTTCATTGCAGCATTGATATCAAGTTGGAGCTGAGCTGAAGCAAGCCTTTTCGCTTTTAGTTGAGACCGAAGAAGTCAAACTGATTGAGGCAACGAATACACAAAGGTTTTCTCACAGCTGCTGGTGAGTAGCTTCAACTCACTGTCTTCATCAAGATAGGACCTTGGGCTCATCTCGCTCTCTTCAAGATGGTTTGGCTCACTATCTTCCCTAAAGTTCTGCCTGGCATAAGAGATACGACTCTAAAAGAGAAACAAGGAGACATGTAATAGGTTTCACAATTATATGAGCAAATAAATGGATCTGTTCTGCATAAGGAACATGTTTTTACAACTACAATTTAAAACTGGTAGTTGTTGCAAACATCCAATCAGATGTAAACACCAAAACAAACAGCAGGGGAGGAAATGATGCCTATCCAAATCTATACTAGAGCAAAGTTTGAAGGCTTGAGAAGGATGAACTTACAATTACATGTTAACACAGGCTGGACAAAGCCCTTCTCCATGTCGATGGAAGGATAATTCAATAAATTCCCCAAAGAAACTTCTTTATAAGCATTGCCATTATTCTACATTTTGCAAAGAGTAAATATAGATCAAATAATATTGGAAGAAATAGAGGATAGTGAAGCTCCAGTGCAGAGTGATGATACATAATCAAATAGCAATTAATTAAGTACAACATTACAAGGCAAAATGTATTGACAAGAGGAATGCAGACATCAACGTGTGCAGTGGCATTGGCTTTATTCAACATTTTGGTAAGAGTAAATGTAGATATGATAATTTGGAGAAAGTGGAGGGCAGGGCAGATAAGATGCAGAGTAATGCTAGACAATCAACTATCTCGCAATGCAAGTACAGTAATACCACCATCGTCCATTATTACTTGTCGCTCAAATGGATGTATACAACACTATTAGGTTCTAAATACATCCAATTGATCAACAATTAATTCGATACAGAGGGAGTACATGACAACAGGTACTTACATGAGCAATCCAAAACTTCATAACCATTGTGCTAATTCTACATTTATCTAAGAGTAAATATAGATCTTATAATTTCGAGCAAAGGGAGGATAAAGAAGCAAACATTTATAGTGATGCTACATAATCAAACAGCAATGAGTGTAAGTATGCTAACAAAGGGCAAGAGGTACTGACAAGAGCAATGCAGTGCCCAGTATTGTTGTGAGATTCTATGATCCTTTGAGCAAGGAGATTCATTTGAAATTAGTTTTCATACAAGAGAGAAGGTAAGGCACATGCAAAAATTTAGGAGTTCAAATTTTGAATTGATATCATAGACAATACCTGACGCTGGGCTCTCTGTAGTTCTAATAGGGGTTTGGCCAGTGGAGTAGGGTAAAGTGTGGTAAAGTTGCCTATGTTTTCTATGGCTGCTGACCTATCTGATTTAACATGTATCACTACATTTTCCAAACACCTGGTTTGTACTCCTTGAGGATTTGCACTCACCCTCTTCCTTTTGGACATCTATTGTGAAAGAACAACATTTGACTGGAAAAACATAGTATGATGACACATGGAATAGGTACAGAAAATGGATAGGTATGGCATATACTCATATATGATGCTTAAACTAAGCATATGGTGGTGTAATAAAGTAGAAGTAATGCAAGAGGTCATATGCAAAATATGTGCGACCAATACAACCTTGCCAAGTTAGAGCAAGCACCTTGATGGGTGAATAAGATAGGCCATCCTCCACCATGCCAAGTTTGTTAGCCAGTGGATTGTTCCGCAATATTCCTCTCGTGCGCCCATTCTCATATTCATTTTGACCATGTTCAATACCTGACATGCATGAAAACATAAAAACAAGTGAGATTATCTCTGTAATGCAGAAGTGATTCTAATCCAATACTACCTCCCTGTAAACCCCTTTGTGCTATCTCTACAATTCTTTTGAGAGATGCCATGCAAGGTGTAATTTGGTGTGTGCATTAATATAATGTGGCCTACTACTCAAAATATGAGAGCTCCAGAACTGATGATACTTCGCAGATGACAACTTCAACATATAGTAAAGAAGAACAACTCGACCTGACCTGACAGATTCAAAATATAATAAGGGAGAACAACTAGACCTGGCCAGTCGACCACAAATGTCTCTGCTACTCTTCCCAACAAGGAACATACTTATTAAAGAAGAGAAGAGGATCATGTTAAAGAAGAGCAGAAGAGCAAGCAGATTGAAGATATTACACGTCTTTCTATACAATGTATGTTGAACACCCATGATGAACCAAAGCGCACAGAGAAATACTATTCCTTCCGGTCTCTCCATATGTGGCTCACATGCATTTCGAAACTGAAGTAGGAACATTTAACTGACCAATTAAACATATCTCAGTTTTACTAATATTAGGATAATATCAGATTTGAATTTGTACAACTAAGCTTGTTTAGCTCGATGGGTGGAGCAGTGCTATTACGATAGGAACCACGTAGGCTGATCGTGGTCATCATAAAATGGGGAAATTGTAAGCATGATGAGTATAGTGTTGACCGTGGCAGTGAGATGGCAGATCTGAAGTAGCAAACTGCGCAAAGGGTAGTTAGCAATTGATGTTTGCTTTGAAATAACAACTAAGATTTCGTATGAACAAGAAAGTACAGTCAACAAGTGACAAAGAAATGCAATTCTCTTGTCTCTCTATATGTCGTGACATGCATTTAGAAACTCAAGCGGGACCTTTAGCTAACCAATTAAATGTGTCTGTTAACTAATATCAATATCATATCACAATCATATTTGAACAACTAAGCTTTGGAATTATGAGTGATGTGTTGTTTAGCTTGAAGGGTGGAGTACTGCTAGTATGACATAAAGCACCTACGAAGATCATAGTAGAGTAGATAAAAGGGGAAAACCCTAAGCATCAAGAGTAAAATCAGGAAAGTGGAACTAGCTGGACCATATGGGCTTGTATTACCGGTATGGCAAGAAAGGGTTCAGAAAGGCTTCGGCCCCAAAAGGGGCAGCTCTATTCAATTGAAGGCACAATACGGTTACTATCAGTGTAGACTATCAAAGACGACATAGCTCCCAGCATTTCCCAGATACTATGGCAGACCATCTTGAATCGTTGAAAGCATCCATCTGAAGCTACCCAATAGACCTATAGATTGCAAATGTCCCTGCTCCACTTCCCGACAAGGAACAAACTGTACTACTCCCTTCGTTCTTAAATATAAATCTCTTAGAGATTCGAATGTGGACTACATACAAAGCAAAATGTGTGAATGTATACTCTAAAATATGTCTATATACATCTGTATGTAGTTCTTACTGGAATAAC
Organism: Triticum aestivum; assembly: GCF_018294505.1. NCBI lineage: Eukaryota > Viridiplantae > Streptophyta > Magnoliopsida > Poales > Poaceae > Triticum > Triticum aestivum. Next base: position 445,132,353 of record NC_057804.1, on the reverse strand, counting down.
TAAAAAGACTTATATTTTACCAAAAAGGCTTTCACCCCGCTTTATAAATAAAGCGACGATGAATAACACCCGGTACAAACGCACACCACCACAACACACACACACCTAATGCAGTTTAGGAACGGAGGAAGTAATATACTTATTAAGAAGAACAAAAGGGGAACATGATAACAAAGAGCAAGCAGATTTGTCTACTTTTTTCTCTACTCTTATACTCTTATCTCTATCTCTACTCTCTACTCTTATAAAAAGCAGAGTTGGTGATGATGGTGTGCCTGCCATCCTGCAATATAGGCTATTCGATCTATATCTAACGGATAGGAAGGAAACTATGACAATTTACCCGCACTCCTCTCCACATTTGCAGATAAGGCCTTGCTTCGTTCATCCTTTTCTCCCACAAGATAAAGTACTCATACAAATGCATCTTTATGTTCCATGCAATGCACGGGCATCTTGCTAGTTAGATAATACAATGTGTGTTGCCCACCCATGATGAACCAGAGTGCACAGAGAAATGCAAATCCTTGCTGTCTCTCTATATGTGGCGCCAGTGGCGGAGCTACATAAGAACAAAACAATGCCATGGACCGCCCAGCCCTAGTCCAACATACAAAGGAGTTAAGGTAAATTTGTAACAAAATTTGGGATCCCCTGTAACCTAAGCCATCTGGCCCACCCAATATTTTAACTGTAGCTCCGCTAGTGTGTGGTGCACATGCTTTTCGAAACGAATATAGGAACATTAGGTGACCAATTAAATGTTCTCTGTTTTAGTAATATGAGCATTATATCAGATTCGTATTTCAACAACTAAGCTTTGGAATTATGAGTGGCATGTTGTTTCACATGATGGCTTGAGGTCTTGAGGAGCAGTGCTAGCACGACACGAAGCACCTATGATGATGGTAGTGAATATAAAGGGGAAAACCATAAGCTTTACGAGTATAGTGACCATGCCATGGCAGATCTGAAGGTGCAAAGCGGACAAAGGCTACTTTGCAACCAATGTTTGCTTTCAACTAGCCACTACGATTTGGTACGGACAAGAAAAGTACAATAAACAAGTTAGATCTATTTTCTGATGACATCAATAACTTAAGTAGATGTGAAAGAGTACCACCTATCTTGCAACATCGTGTAGGCCCTTGCTGATACATTGAGGGTGGTGCGGGTGTGATGGCTATCGGCGACGCAGAAGAAGACTTTAGACGGCAGACGACCGGGTCGGGGGATAACTCTTGTTGCCGTGGACGAGGCGGTCATAGGAGAGGCAACGACAAGGTGGACGCCGCCGCCGATGAAGCGAGAGGACGCGATGAAAGCATCCTGGTCCAGTGTCGTGGATGAGAGACGTCCATCTCTTGCAGTTTTCGCCGGGGTAAGGGTAGCGGCTCCGGCAAGGTGGAGGACGGGGCGACGGACGGAGGAGGCTGGCCGTAGTGGGGAGGTTGTTGTGGCACCGATGGTGTATGGATGGGGAAATGGAGGGGGAGGGGGGATCTCAAACTTTGGGACATGCTTGTCTGCAATGTGGGAAAGTTATGAACTTATCCCCAAAATTTTGGACATCACGTCAGTTGGGGATAGGACGGTAATCTCGCATCTCCCCAATATTTGCCGGTAGCAATTTCGGGCAAAGCGAGGGTGTTTTGCTACCCATGGTTGGTGCCCACTGTGTATTAACAGGGCTGATAGGTAGGGCGGTTGTGTCACGTCTGAGGGAAGTTACACATCTGCCCCTATTTAAAATATTTGCCTACATCGATTTCAGACGAGGAGAGTTTGTTTTGCCGCCCACCGTGTATGAATAGTGAAATGGAGGGAGATACACATGTCTTTCGGACGAGCTTGAATCAAATGTGTTTTCCCGCCTGATAGTGAAATGGAGGGAGATACACATGTCTTTCGGACGAGTTTTATTATTATGGCTTGCTAGCTAATTATGCTATTGATATGAGTAATTGTGAGACCTAGGTGTTATTGTTAGTATGGTTAGTTCATAATATTTGCTGAAACTTGAATGCTGGCTTTTCACGTTTACAACAACAAGAGAAAACAGAGTTTGTAAAAGTTTTTCTTTACCACTTTTAGTTTATCAACTGAATTTCTTGAGGACAAGCAAAGGTTTAAGCTTGGGGGAGTTGATACGTCTCCAATGTATCTACTTTTCCAAACACTTTTGCCCTTGTTTTGGACTCTAACTTGCATGATTTAAATGAAACTAACCCGGACTGACGCTGTTTTCAGCAGAACTACCATGATGTTGTTTTATGTGTAGAAAAGAAAAGTTCTCGGAATGTCCTAGAAATCCACGGAGGCACTTTTTGGAATTAATAAGAATTTTTGGCGAAAGAATCAATGCCAGGGGGCCCACAGGCTGTCCATGAGATAGGGGGCGCCCCCCTAGGGTGCGACCTCCTATCTCGTGGGCCCCCTGGACCTCCACTGACCTCAACTCCAACTCCATATATTCACGTTCGGGGAGAAAAAAATCACAAAGAAAGTTTCATCGCGTTTTACGACACGGAGCCGCCGCCAAGCCCTAATCTCTCTCAGGAGGGCTGATCTAGAGTCCGTTCAGGGCTTCGGAGAGGGGGATTCATCGCCGTCGTCATCACCAACCATCCTCCATCACCAATTTCATGATGCTCACTGCCGTGCGTGAGTAATTCCATCGTAGGCTTGCTGGACGGTGATGGGTTGGATGAGATTTACCATGTAATCAAGTTAGTTTTGTTAGGGTTTGATCCCTAGTATCCACTATGTTCTGAGATTGATGTTGCTATGACTTTGCTATGCTTAATGCTTGTCACTAGGGCCCGAGTGCCATGATTTCAGATATGAACCTATTATGTTTTCATGAATATATGTGTGTTCTTGATCCTATCTTGCAAGTCTATAGTCACCTATTATGTGTTATGATCCGACAACCCCGAAGTGACAATAATCGGAATACTTCTCAGTGATAACCATAGTTTGGGGAGTTCATGTATTCACTATGTGCTAATGCTTTGTTCTGGTTCTCTATTAAAAGGAGGCCTTAATATCCCTTAGTTTCCGCTAGGACCCCGCTGCCACGGGAGGGTAGGACAAAAGATGTCATGCAAGTTCTTTTCCATAAGCACATATGACTATTTATGGAATACATGCCTACATTACATTGATGAACTGGAACTAGTTCTATGTCACCCTATGTTATAACTATTACATGAGGAATCACATCCGGCATAATTATCCATCACTGATCCATTGCCTACGAGCTTTTCACATATTGTTCTTTGCTTATTTACTTTTCCGTTGCTACTATTACAACTACTACAAAAACCCAAAAACATTTATCTTTACTTTTGCTACCGTTAACTTTATTATCTTACCACTTTTGCTACTAAATACTTTGTTGCAGATACTAAGTTATCCAGGTGTGGTTGAATTGACAACTCAACTGTTAATACTCAAGAATATTCTTTGGCTCCCCTTGTGTCGAATCAATAAATTTGGGTTGAATACTTTACCCTCGAAAGCTGTTGCGATCCCCTACACTTGTGGGTTATCAAGACTAATTTCTAGCGCCGTTGCCGGGGAGCATAGCTCTATTCTCTGAGTCACTTGGGATTTTCATCTGTTGATCACTATGAAGAACTTGAAAGACGATCGAACTAATATTTTGCCCTCAACTACGAGGGAAGGTAAGGAACTGCCATCTAGCCTTGCACTAGATTCTTCTTCTGTTATCAGTAAGCTTGCTACACCTAAACCTGCTACTGCTATGAATTCTGATATGTCGCATGTTATTGATGATGCCACTTCTGCTATGCATGATGAAACTACTTCGGTGCTTGATACTACTTTGCCATTAGGTGAATTTCTTGATGAACAACTTGCTAGAGTTACGGGGAATGAAAATACTGAAGAACCTATTATTGATGATAGTGATGATGAAGGTTCTCCCAATTATTATGTATTTCCTATTGTTCCTAAGGGTTATGTTATGAATGAAGAAGCTGCTAGGGAAATCTTTGCTTGCAATGATAGATATGATCTTAAGAAATTATTAGCTAAATGGAAGCAGCAGTCTCTTAATGCTAGAATGAAGCCCGATCCTACTTTTGCTACTTCACCTATCTGTGTTACTAATAAGGATTATGAATTCTATGTTGATCCTAATATTATTACTTTAGTTGAATCTGATCCTTTTTATGGCCTTGAATCTAAAATTGTTGTGGCACATCTTACCAAGTTGAATGATATAGCCACCCTGTTTACTAATGATGAGAAGTCTCGCTATTTATATATTCTTAAGATATTTCCGTTCTCATTAAAGGGTGATGCTAAGACTTGGTATAATTCTCTTGCTCCTGGTTGTGTGCGTAGTCCCCGGGATATGATTTATTACTTCTCTGCTAAATATTTCCCTGCTCACAAGAAACAAGCTGCCTTGCAGGAAATATATAATTTTGTGCAAATCAAAGAAGAGAGTCTCCCACAAGCTTGGGGGAGGCTTCTCCGGTTACTTCATGCTTTGCCTGATCATCCTCTTAAGAAAAATGAAATACTTGATATCTTTTATAATGGACTAACCGATGCTTCCAAGGACTACTTGGATAGCCGTGTTGGTTGTGTTTTCAGGGAAAGAACAGTCGATGAAGCTAAAATATTATTGAATAATATGTTGACTAATGAAAATAATTGGACTCTTCCCGAGCCAATTCCTGAAGCAATTCCTGTACCAATTGAGCCAACTCCTGAGCCTATTCCTAAACCCACTCCGAAGAAGAGAGGTGTTTTATTTCTCAGTCCTGAAGATATGCAAGAGGCAAAGAAATCAATGAAAGAAAAAGGTATTAAAGCTGAAGATGTTAAGAATTTACCTCCTATTAAAGAAATACATGGTCTTAATTTACTGCCTGAAGAACCACATTGTCTTGATAACCCGACACAGGTAGTAAAGGTAAATCCTCTCTATAGATATGATAAAGTTGAAGTCCCCTCTACTAAATTTCATAGCCCATGTTTAGATGAATTTGATGACTTTATGGCTAGACAAGAAAGTTTTATTGGTTATGTTGGTAGAGAGTTAAAGAATAATGCTTTCGAGATAGGACGCGTAGGCGATAATCTGGGTAGAGTTAAATATGAACTTCACCGCGTTAGCAAATATGCTTCTATGGTTGCTACTCAAGCTGAGCAAGTACTTAAAGCTCAGAATGATTTGCTTAATGAATTAAATGATAAAAATGATTTTGCTGTTAGAGTGGCTACTAGAACTGGTAGAATGACCCAGGAACCTTTGTATCCTGAAGGCCACCCTAAGAGAATCGAGCAAGATTCTCAGAGAAATAATTTAGAGGCACCTAGTTCTTCTAAAAAGAAGAGAAAGAAAGACGATAGAACTTTGCATGCTTCTAGTGAACCTACTGTAGACACACCTGAGAATCCAAATAATATTTCTATTTCTGATGCTGAAACTCAATCAGGTGATGAACATGAACCTAGTGATAATGTTAATGATAATGTTCATGTTGATGCTCAACCTAGCAAAAACAATGATGTAGAGATTGAACCTCCTGTTGATCTTGATAACCCATAATCAAAGAATCAATGTTATGATAAGAGAGATTTTGTTGCTAGGAAGCACGGTAAAGAAAGAGAACCATGGGTTCAGAAACCCATGCCCTTTCCTCCTAAACCATCCAAGTCAAAGGATGATGAGGATTTTGAGCGCTTTGCTGAAATGATTAGACCTATTCTCTTATATATGCGCTTAACTGATATGCTGAAAGTAAATCCTTATGCTAAGTATATGAAGGATATCATTACAAATAAAAGAAAGATACCGGACACTGAAATTTCCACCATGCTTGCTAATTATACTTTTAAGGGTGGAATACCAAAGAAACTTGGAGATCCGGGTGTGCCAACTATACCATGCTCCATTAAAAGAAATTATGTTAGAACTGCTTTATGTGATCTTGGAGCCGGTGTTAGTGTTATGCCTCTCTCTTTATATCGTAGACTTGAATAGAATAAGTTGACACCTACTGAAATATCTTTGCAAATGGTTGATAAATCAACTGCTATACCTGTCGGTATTTGTGAGGATGTGCCTGTTGTAGTTGCAAATGTCACTATCTTAACGGACTTTGTTATTCTTGATATTCCCGAGGATGATAGTATGTCTATTATCCTTGGTAGACCTTTTCTTAATACTGCAGGGGCTGTTATCGATTGCAACAAAGGCAATGTCACTTTTCATGTTAATGGTAATGAGCATACGGTACACTTTCCAAGGAAACAATCTCAAGTTCATAGCATCAATTCTATTGAAAAAGTTCCAACTATCATTTTTGGGGGTTCTGAATTTCCTCTCCCTACTGTCAAGAAAAATTATGATATTCTTATTGTTGGGGATTTTCATATCCCCGTTGAGGTAACTTAGTGTTATTCGAAATTTCTCCGGTTCCATGTTATTCGGAATGAGTTTGTTAACAAGACTTGATCAACCTTGTTAGTGGATTCATTTTGATGATCACGAGATGGATGAAACTAGAAGGCACAACCTTCTGTACCCTCTTTTTACTTTCTGTTATTTAGAATAAATAAAACAAAAATAGTATTATCCGTCGGTTTTTTGAATTATCCGTGCATTAAAAAATAGTCCGAAAATAAAGGTGCTCCAAATGCCCTGTAAATTTAGTATGATTTTTCTGGAATATTTGAGGATTTTAGGCACTGAAATCACTGCAGAAGGGGCAAGCACCAGGCCACGAGAGAGGAGGGCGCGCCCCCCTATAGGGCGCGCCCCCTGTCTCATGGGCCCCTGGTGGCCCCCCTCCACTTATGCCAGCACCCACACACTTCATCTTATACCCAAAAAATCCCCATCCAGCTCAAGCCCGAGTTCTAGCTCGTTTTGCTGCGATTTTCGATGTCTTAGCTCAAAGCTCCATTCACAAAACTGCTTTGGGAGATTGTTGCTTGGTATGTGACTCCTCCATTGGTCCAAATAGTTTTTGTTCTAGTGCTTTATTCATTGCCAATTTTTGTTGCATAGGTGACCATGTTCTTGAGCTTGCATGTTAAATTTTTGAGGTCCCAAGCAATTCCAATGCATGATATAGGCTCTAGGCACTTGTAGGAGTAGTTGCTACCATTCTTCTTGTTTAGTTTTATTCATTTTTATTTTGAAGTTACTAAAATTGCAGAAATTTTCAGAAAAAGAAATATGCTTAGAAGAATGTACCAAGGTGGTTCCTCGGCAAAGAAAGGGCCAAGGATTGCTATACGTGAGCAAGATGTTGAATTGCCAAGGGACGCAAATGTGCGAGCTTGTGAGTGGCCATCCGATGATTTTATGGTCGAAGCGGGCTTCAAGGGGGAATTTGACGCGTATGTGCATAATGCCGAGCTGGAGGACTTCTTACAAGATAAGTGTCCTTAATACTATCAATTGACTGATTCCTTTGTGCGGTGGTTCGAATATATCTCTGCGCGTAATTCTCCTAGTGTCATGTTTGATATTTATGATACATCTTATACCATGGATTTAGAGGATTTCACAACTTCTTGCAAACTCCCGCAGTGGGGTAACATTAATGATCCTCGCAAATCTGAACTTAGATATTTCCTTGCTAGTATTACTGTGGGAGAATCTAGGGACATAGCACAAGCTACCATAGGGAGCATTCACTTTCCTGCTATACATTATTTTGCTCTCTTTATTGGTAGATGCATTAATGGTAAGGATGAAGCATGTCACATGTGTGTCCCTGATCTTTGTGTCCTCAAGAGTGCTGTTTCAAGTTATAAAGGTTATAACTTGGGGGCAATAGTTGCACGTAGGTTGCAGAATAATAGTAGAAGGGGGGGTTTATTTGGAGGAATTTATGCAACCCGTGTGGCTAATTTTCTTAATATAGCCCCACGAGAGGGGGATATGATTGTACCTCCTATTTATTTGGATAAAGAAGCTATGTTCGATCATCATTTTCTTGAGAAGAATGAACAATTCCTCCATTATCGACTAATCTATGACAGACGCAACGTCGTCCCTCTTACTCTTCCTGCTCCCTACCTTTTTGATTATAAGGCAAAAGGAAGATATGTTGTCACCAGGGAAGAAGCAACTAAATATGAGAGGGGAATGGAGGCAGCTTGCCAACACGTTGCTGCCCAGGAGGCGGTCGCCTCTGCCTCTCAGTACAACCCCAGTTTCACTTATGGATATCAGCCAGGCGGTCATTGGTATTAGACCAACTTAGGCTAAAAGCCTACGCTTGGGGGAGTACGTATTTCTCACCGACTTTACATTCATGTTCACACACTAGTCGTCGGTGCTCACACTCTCTCATTGTATTATCCATGCTAGTTTAAATTTCTTTTTCTAGCTTTCTTCTTGTGTGTTTGATAAACTTTAAGAAAAACAAAAAAAAATAGTTAGTTTAATTTCCATGCTTTTAGTAGAATTAAAATGAAAACATAAAAAGATTTCTAGTTCTTCTTCTTACTTGTTGGGAGCTTTCCCGTGTAAATAGTTTTATTTTCTTTTCTTTCCTTTGGGGGTCGAGAAGACTATATTGAAAATGCTTAGTTGCTCTCATATGCATGATTGTTTATTTAACTTAGAGCCTATATTACCCTGTCTTCTCTTTTGAGTTGAATGCTTGCAGATTCCAGCTTAGTCCAATGCACGTGCACTCTTATTATTATACACATCGTTCGGTCGTGCGGGTGAAAGGCAATAATGATGATATATGATGAACTTATTGAGATGAGAAAAGCTGGTATGAACTTGACCTCTCTTGCTTTTGTAAATATGATGATTCATCGTTCCTGAGTCAGCTATTATTAAGTAAACATATTTGTAATGACATTTAGAGATTATAGTTGCTTGTGCCATGCTTGATTAGCTATGAGTCATAATGGTTTACCTTGCGTGCCAACATGCTATTAGAATGATTATGATGTGATATAGTGGGATGGTATCCTCCTTTGAATGAATTGAGTGACTCGACTTGGCACATGCACGCATGTAGTTGAATCAAATCAACATAGCCTTCACGACATTTATGTTCATGGTGGATTATATCCTACTCATGCTTGTACTCGGTGTATATTAATTTTAGGGACAATTGCATTTTTACCCCTAGTTGGTTCCTACCCACGGGTTTTGCCCTTACTTTTCGAGCTTGCTCAGTTTTGCCCTTACTTTTTCCATCGAGGTCCCTCGAATGCCCTTTGACTGTTTGACCAAAACTTGGAAAATTCATAACTAATTCATATGAACTCAGAAAAATGCAAATAAGATATCAAAATGTTCATATAAACATTACCTTTATGGGCATATCATTTGCATTCAGGACAAAAGCATCGTTTAAACTACCAGAAGTAATTAATGTTATTAACATTATTAAAAATAAATAGGTATAAACAATATTTTTTTCGTGAATAAAAATTATATGCAAATGTAGGTGATGTTTTCTGAACATCCTGATACCTTATTTGCATTTTCCTGAGTTCGTATCAACTTGTTACGAAGTTTCCAAATAATGGTCAAAGTCATCAGAACATTCATAACAAGTTGATACAAACTCAGAAAAATGCAAATAAGTTATCAGGATGTTCAGAAAACATCACCTACATTTGCATGTAATTTTTATTCATGAAAAAAATATTGTTTATACCTATTTATTTTTAATAATGTTAATAATATTAATTACCTCGAGTAGTTTAAACGATGCTTTTGTCCTGAATGCAAATGATATGCCCATAAAGATAATGTTTATCTAAACATTTTGATATCTTATTTGCATTTTTCTGAGTTCGTATGAATTAGTTATGGATTTTCAAAGTTTTGGTCAAACGGTCAAAGGGCATTCGAGGGACCTCGACGGAAAAAGTAAGGGCAAAACTGAGCAAGCTCGAAAATTAAGGGCAAAACCCGTGGGTAGGAACCAACTAGGGGTAAAAATGCAATTGTCCCTTAATTTTAATGCATGTTTACGACTGTTGTCGCTCTCTCAGTTGGTCGCTTCCCAGTCTTTTGCTAGCCTTCGCCTGTACTAAGTGGGAATACTGCTTGTGCATCTAAACTCCTTAAACCCCAAAGTTGTTCCATATGAGTCTACTATACCTTCCTATATGCGGTATTTACCTGCCGTTCCAAGTAAATTTGTATGTGCCAAACTCCAAACCTTCAAATGAAATTCTGTTTTGTATGCTCGAGCAGCTCATGTTACAACTAGGGCTGCCTATATCTTCCATGCTAGGTGGATTATTCTCACAAGGAGTGGACTCCGCTCCTCATTCACGAGAAAGGGCCGGTAACCGAGATGCCCAGTCCCATGATCCAAAAAGATCAAAGCAACTCAAAGTAATTAAACAAAACTCCCCCAGGGCTGTTGTATGTTGGAGGCACTCGTTGTTTCGAGCAAGCCATGGATTGATGCTTGTTGGTGGTGGGGGAGTATAAACCTTTACCATTCTATTTGGGAACTACCTATAATGCATGTAGTATGGAAGATACAGCCATCTCATAGTTGTTGTGTTGACAGCAAAAGTATGCCGCTCAAAATGTTATTCAATCTCTATTTTAAAATCGAGCTCTGGCACCTCTACAAATCCCCGCTTCCCTCTACGAAGGGTCTATCTATTTACTTTTATGTTGAGTCATCACCTTTCTTATTAAAAGCACCCACTTGAGAGCACACTGTCACTTGCATTCATTACTATTGGTTTATATTGGGTATGACTTGACTGGATCTCTTTTACCATGAATTACAATGTTTAGTCAGTCCTTGATCTTTAAAGGTGCTCTGCATTTATGTTTTGCGGTCTCAGAAAGGGCTAGTGAGATACCATTTTGTTATATCATGTTATGATTGTTTTGAGAAAGTGGTGTCATCCGAGTTTTATTATTATGGCTTGCTAGCTAATTATGCTATTGATATGAGTAATTGTGAGACCTAGGTGTTATTGTTAGTATGGTTAGTTCATAATATTTGCTGAAACTTGAATGCTGGCTTTTCACGTTTACAACAACAAGAGAAAACAGAGTTTGTAAAAGTTTTTCTTTATCACTTTTAGTTTATCAACTGAATTGCTTGAGGACAAGCAAAGGTTTAAGCTTGGGGGAGTTGATACGTCTCCAATGTATCTACTTTTCCAAACACTTTTGCCCTTGTTTCGGACTCTAACTTGCATGATTTGAATGAAACTAACCCGGATTGACGCTGTTTTCAGCAGAACTGCCATGATGTTGTTTTATGTGTAGAAAAGAAAAGTTCTCGGAATGTCCTGGAAATCCACGGAGGCACTTTTTGGAATTAATAAGAATTTTTGGCGAAAGAATCAATGCCAGGGGGCCCACAGGCTGTCCATGAGACAGGGGGGCACCCCCTAGGGCGCGGCCTCCTATCTCGTGCCCCCCTGGACCTCCACCAACCTCAACTCCAACTCCAACTCCATATATTCATGTTCGGGGAGAAAAAAATCAGAGAGAAAGTTTCATCGCGTTTTACGACACGGAGCCGCCGCCAAGCCCTAATCTCTCTCGGGAGGGCTGATCTGCAGTCCGTTCGGGGCTCCAGAGAGGGGGATTCATCGCCGTCGTCATCATCAACCATCCTCCATCCTCCGTTCGGGGCTCCAGAGAGTAATTCCATCGTAGGCTTGCTGGACGGTGATGGGTTGGATGAGATTTACCATGTAATCAAGTTAGTTTTGTTAGGGTTTGATTCCTAGTATCCACTATGTTCTGAGATTGATGTTGCTATGACTTTGCTATGCTTAATGCTTGTCACTAGGGCCCAAGTGCCATGATTTCAGATCTGAACCTATTATGTTTTCATGAATATATGTGTGTTCTTGATCCTATCTTGCAAGTCTATAGTCACCTATTATGTGTTATGATCCGACAACCCCAAAGTGACAATAATCGGGATACTTCTCGGTGATGACCGTAGTTTGAGGAGTTCATGTATTCACTTTTTGCTAATGCTTTGTTCCGGTTCTCTATTAAAAGGAGGCCTTAATATCCCTTAGTTTCCACTAGAACCCCGCTGCCACGGGAGGGTAGGACAAAAGATGTCATGCAAGTTCTTTTCCATAAGCACGTATGACTATTTACGGAATACATGCCTACATTACATTGATGAACTGGAGCTAGTTCTATGTCACCCTATGTTATAACTATTACATGAGGAATCGCATCCAGCATAATTATCCATCAATGATCCATTTCCTACGAGCTTTTCACATATTGTTCTTCGCTTATTTACTTTTCTGTTGCTACTGTTACAACTACTACAAAAACCCAAAAACATTTATCTTTACTTTTGCTACCGTTACCTTTATTATCATACCACTTTTGCTACTAAATACTTTGCTGCAGATACTAAGTTATCCAGGTGTGGTTGAATTGACAACTCAACTGCTAATACTCAAGAATATTCTTTGGCTCCCCTTGTGTCGAATCAATAAATTTGGGTTGAATACTTTACTCTCGAAAGCTGTTGCGAACCCCTACACTTGTGGGTTATCACCACCCACATTTGGCGCCCACCGTGTCCGAATGGGCTCAGAAGCGGTCGTGTCACGTCTGATTGAAGTTACTAGTCCACCCCCATCGACAATAGAGGAAATTCGGTCGATTAGGATGTGAAGTGTCAGGGGTAGACATTAATTTCCATTTCACAAACACTTGCTTCGGGGAGCTAACAAATGATAGTGGGTCTTTTGCCGCTTCGTTCAAAATTTGGGAGAACTAGCATTCACATTTACCCTGGGCCCTGGCAACTAAATTCAAATCCAATTTGTATTCTATCACGAATATCCATAGATCATTCTACATTTTGTTATTTATTTCTTCAAAACCACAACAAATATTTATTCCACCTTTATATATGATTATGATTTAGAAATGTCGTGATCTTCGAATTTAGTAGGTTGGATACACTTTGAGTCAAACAGTTATTTCATCCAATACAATATGCTCATACGAAAAACAGTTCACCTTATGTTAATCATACAAGTACTGAGGATTACCCCGCCTAAAATATTCAGATCATTACAACACATGGACAACATAGGGGGTCTTACAATATAATCCATTCAAAGACATGACACAACATGCAAGTATACTAATCTAATGACAATTTCAACTGGTATCTAAAGAAGAACTGGGATTACCCCGAGCTTCAGGTAGCAGAAGCAGCACCTCCTCCATCTTCAAATGCAACATTCTTACTTCCTCCAATTCTTGGGTTGCTTGCATAATGTGTGCAGCTAATTGCATAATTTCCAGCCTCAATATCAAGATTTACTTTATTCATGGCAGCCACACCATCTCTTTCTGCCTCAAGTAGAGCCTCAAGAACTATAATATATGTGCTTAGACGTCTCTTCGGCTGTGTTGCCTCTGAACTACTCCCATCTGGTAACATGGATGGCGCACTGCTTCCACAAATAGATTCTGGGGTTGTACATTGTGTCCTAGTGTGAACAACATCTTGAAAGGTTTCCGCTAGACATAAGTAAGAGATAGTTATCGTATGATCCAGGCAGTAAGCTTACATGGTAAACGATATACTCCCTCCGTTCCATAATAGATGACTCAACTTTGTACTAACTTTAGTACAAAGTTGAGTCATCTATTTTGGAACGGAGGGAGTACAAATTATTACCGAGCATGTCAAGCTATATTTAAATGGCGCGAAGCAGCATCAGCCGAAAAGAAATTGAAATGGTAAGATGAAACTAGGGATGTAAGTGGAAAACAAACGACATCTGCCAGTCCCATCTAGTTAGTTTTTGCTAGCTCCCTAAGTTCATTTTCCTCAAAAAAAATAAAAAACTCTTTTGAACTATCATACCACTAGTGGACTTTAATCGGGATTAAACGGGACCTAGTTGACATCCCTAGTTGAAAGGGAGTGTACCACCGCTATATTTAAGTTGAAGGCATCTAAGCAGTTGAAATAATCTGAGAAAGCACTTAACAGTGTGGCCTCATATAAACTACGAAGATAGTCTTGTGATGAAGTTCATAGGAAAAGTTAAGGAGTCAAATGAACAAGGAATGCATTTCTTTACGATAGTACAGCAGGCACTGGTGATATATTGGCCAACTCAGGAATAGCCTAACAAGTAACAAACAAGCATTCGAATCAAGCAACACAACAAAGTAGACAACTGAACTATTTGTAATTATGTAGGATTATAGGTTGAGGTCACAAGCCAAGAAAGCATCCCACACGCATAACATTTCACATGTACGAAAACACACTGGCTTACCATATGTTGCTATGAAGCCTCGATGTTGTTGCAATGTTCTTTGAAGATATCGTCAACATCCCGTGAATGCAAATCTAGCTGTTGTAGTTTATTCTACACCCTCTATTTAGGTAAAATTAATTTTAATCGCATGCACTGGTTCGAATTGATAATCAATGGTTCATCTAAACTAATGAAAGAAGGGTGTATGCTTACACGACAATATATGTGTTTCACTCTATTTTTATGCTTGTTCGAGGTGTCAAACCCAAAAGAACAAATATTTTGCTTGATGGGGTTGGCAGCTCCATAATTAATAGAAGCATCAAATTAGTCATGCAACTTGGGAAGATCAAGACGCACAAAAAATAGGGTCTGTTTGGTTGGAGACTAGCATGACCAAGCCAAAGTGTGGCCAGCCACACAAGTATGGCAAGCCACACAAGTATGGCAAGCCACACAAGTGTGGCTGAGAAATTGGACGCCAAACTTTGGCAAAAGTTGGCAATTTTTTTTTCTCTATGACAAGTGGGCCATAGGGGCAATAAAGTGTGGCAAAAACCAAACACATGCCAACTAAACTATGGCTGCCAAACTTTGGCTTGGCAAACTGTGGCTGGGAACCAAACACCCACGTAATGAATAGAGGCTCAGAGTAGTGATGTAATAGCTAGCATCAGAAAATGTAGGGTAAAACGAACAAAAAGCAGCAGAACCACATGTTAGTTTGCTGATGTGTAATTAAGCATAGAGAACATGAAGCAGTCTGATGGAAACAACAGGTGGCATCAGAGCAACATCACTATCATAAATATAGCATGCAAGAAGTAAAATAGTAGGTAGTGATATCTAGGAAGTACATCAATACTTAGGATAAAACTAAAGCATTGTAAATATATGTGCACTATTTTGTAATTTAGCACATGTAACATCTTCACTGCCAGAAGTATGGACCTACAGGTGCAAGTAGAATAACGCTTCTCATGAAAAATTGAATGATGCCCTGAAGAAATTCAAAGGTGCAGTGCTTATGCTAAGAAAGTGAACGTAGGCACCGGCCGTTGGATAATAGTACCTAATTCTCGGCGGTGTATGGGTATCATTGTCATACTTGATAGCTAAGGATCGTCAATGGTGCTCATGTTGTGGATGATTTTGGGCCAGCTCTCGCCGTTGCTAAAGCAGCTCACGTGCTTCGGTTGCGGCGCCTGTCGACATACAAGAAATCTCATCTGTGGTAAGTGAACAGTTCCAGGATAAAGAAGAGAAAATCCAAAGGAGTACAAATTGAAATAACCTGATGAGGCTGCGACATTAGTAAAGCAGGGCCGATGGAGTTGAATATGGCGTCCGTGGAGCGGGTCCGGTGCAGTGGATGAAGGCATCGGCGAAGCACATCCGGCGTGGTGTACAGTTGTCGGGGGAATAGACCCCGGGTAGCTTCATCCACACTTAAGGAGATTTCAAGACATCGAGGCAAGCTGAGGCCCTCAGGACGACTGGTCACAAGGCCGGCTTCCAGAGCCGGTTGGTGCCATGTAGCCGGCCTCCAGAAGACGGCGTGCTCCCAAAAGGCGGCGTGGGTGCGGGTCGGCCTCTAGCAGGCGGCCCGATGCCTCCCTCGGAGTCTGAGCCCGACCAAGCGACAAGCTGGGGCATGGCAACAGTGCCACACGCTATCCCCAAATCCCGGCACGCTTGGCTACAGTAAGCGCCGCCAAGTGGCCGCCGACATTCCCGGCGCGACACTGTAGCCATGTAGCGCCCGACGGGGCCCTCTGTCAGCATGGGTGGCGCTACAATGAAGAGCCGTCGACAGGGCCCGCAGGCGGCGGGGCCCACCTGTCAGCTGGATTCCCAGCAACCGGCGGGGCCCTCCAGAGGCGGGCCCCAACAGCTGGCGAAGAACCTGGCCACCATAGACACTGACAGCCGGGTCCTACCACCCAACCATATTACCATTGTACCCCTGGAGGGTTGGCCTATAAAACCCCCTAGGCCTCACCCATGCAAAGGGTTCCAACCTCATTCCACACACACCACAGCTAGGGAGAGGAGAGAGCTAGCCTTCCCCTTCTTCCTCCTTTAGCAATGCACCTCTAGGAGCACCCTTGTACTCTTTGTGATCATAGTCATCATGCGGAGACCCCGCAGAGCAGGCGTAGGGGTTTCATCTCTCTAGAGAGCCCTGAACCTGGGTACGTCTCGTGTCCGCCCGAGCTCATGCTCACTCCCGCCTCAAGGACCCGACGATGTTCTTTTGGCCCCATCCATGATAAGCCACCCCTTGGCATCTGACATGAGTTACCACGATAGTAGGCGCCCACCATGGGGCCATCCGCGGCCTCGGCTGGAGACACGTCTTGGACAGGAACCCTTTTCCTCTCCGGCGACCACTTCGCGGCTGGTGCGATCAGCCAACCCGATGCGCCCGCCTGCGCCAGCCTCGGCGCATCGCCCGCTGAGGAGGCCGCCTCCCCCACGAGCGGCCTCGGCGACCTCTTCGGCAAGCTCTCCCTCAATGATGCGGCCACCACCGATGACTTCCCCAGTGACGTGGTGGTCGTCAATTATCCACTCTCTCCTGCCGCCAGTGACGCCCCTGTCGGCGCGCTCGATGCCAGCGCCTTTGCGGAGGTGATGGTTGTTGGCGACATCCAGGACGCTGGCAGGTCTAACCAAGACCCGCTGGAGGCGGCCATCCAAGGCCTACAGACTCTTGTCCATGTTGATGCCAGCCAGGAGGAGATGGAGGAGTTCGGCGTCAAGCTCTTCAACAGTGCCACCAAAATGGCAGCGCTGAAGCGCCGCGCTAAATCCACTCGGCACGAGATTGTCCGCGTGGTCAGTGTCACGCAGGCTGCGGCTGAGCCCAGCCAGGACGGTGCCAGCCGGCAACACGACGCTGCGATAGCCAACATACTGGGAATCGGACGCCCCTGTCTAGGAGACCCCGGCTCAAAACATGTGCGTCGCCCAGGCAGCCGCAGATGAACTTGATCACCTAGAGGGTGACGAGTGGCGCATCCAGATGGAGCGCCTCCAGGAGCTCATCAACGCTGCGAACACGCAGCAAGACGCGGGCAACCGCGTTGTGGGAGCCGGCCGATAGGCCGAAACCCACCTACCCTATCGCGAGAATGGAGTGACCACTCGTTCCCCTAGCGGCGGCGGCCGCGACCAGCGGGACCCAGAGCCGGCTGCTAGCCACAGCCCGTGCTTGCGCGACATGATTGTAGCCAGCCGGCAAAACCTCCAGAACCCGAAGGCTAAGCGCCGGCCAGAGGAGCACCTACCTCCTCGAAGGGAGAGGGCGGCAATTCCACCACCGCCACCAGATCACCCGACGCTCGGCGGCCGGCTAGGCCCCCGCGAAGTAGTCGGCGAAAATGACGCTCATTGCCTAATCGAGCAGCTGGCTTGGTCCCCAGCAGTAGAGGAGGAGGACATGATCGGTCCGTCCTGCTTCCGCCCCTGCATCCGTGATGAGCCCTTTCCCCGAGGGTTCACGCTCCCTCGAGACACTCCCAAGTAAACCGGCTCCATGAAGCCGGAGGACTGGCTGATCGACTAGTCCACAGCCGTCAGCATAGCAAAAGGCAACAAGCGTGTTGTTGTGAAGTACATTCCGCTCATGCTCTAGGGCACTACCCGGACATGGCTTAACAGCCTCAAGCCCAACAACATCGAATTGGGCTTCAGTGACGCCTTCGTCCGCAACTTCACCAACACATACAAGCGGCCCCCAAGCCTCGCCAACTCTCCATGTGCATCCAGGGGCCAACCGTGTCCATGCGCGACTACCTAACACGTTGTGCCGAGTTGCACAACTCCTGCGAGGGGGTCCATGTGGCGCAAGCCATCGAGTACTTCATCGCCGAGTGCAGAGAGGGCTCCTTGCTCAAGAATAAGCTTCTGTGCGACAAGATGGTTACCTTGGACGAGCTTCTAGTCATGGCCGACAAGTACGCCACAGCCGAATCCTCCATGAAGTCGGAGATCTGGGTTGACACGTCTGGCGAGGTGATCTAGCCGTGCTCTCAAATGCCAGCTGGTGACACCAACCGCCGCCAACAACCGATCGACAACAAGCGCAAAGCCTAGCATCCAGCTTCCAACAGCCGGCAAGTGGCCGCTGTCGAGGATCAGTAGCCGGCCGGGCGGCCCGGCCCCAAGCGTCAGCGGGGTGGCAAGGGTGCCTGGCAGCCTACCTTCTCATTCAAGTAAGACCTCGATGCTCCGTGCAAGTTCCACAGCGGTGCGAAGCCATCCAACCACACCACCCGGAAGTGCAACTGGCTCATACGAATCGCCAAGGGTGAAGCCTTGCCGCCTCCTCCACCAGCCGGCCAGGTGGCCCCACCTGCCCATCAGGCGGCCCAACCTACCGGCATGCTCCAAGACGAGTTCCCCAATGAGAACGCCACCTACGCCATCTTCACCAATGAAGCCAATGACAAGCACATCAGACAGCAGCAGCACCGCGAGGTGAATGTTGTCGTCCCGGAGGTCCCCGAGTTCAGGCACTAGTCCGAGAGGCCCGTCACCTGGAGCCGTGAAGACCACCCGGCCGTGATTCCATCACCGGGTGCATATACCCTGGTGCTAGAGTCCACCTTATCAATAGAGAGGTGGACCTGCCGCTTCACCCGAGTCTTGATAGACGGCGGCAGCAGCATCAACATCCTCTACTGCCAAACCATGGAGCGGTTGGGCATCAAGGCGAAGCAGCTCCAGCCCAGTCAGACTGTCTTCCTCGGCATTGTTCCCAGCCTTTCCTGCTCTCCAATCAGCAAGATCAAGATTGATGTCCTATTCGGCGACAAGACCCACGTCCACCGCGAGCCAATCTGGTTCGAGGTGGTGGACCTGGACAACCCCTACCACGCGCTTTTGGGCCGGCCTGCGCTAGACAAGTTCATGATGGTCCCGCACTAAATGTATCTGAAGGCCAAGATGCCGGGTCCCAAGGGCATCATCACCGTTGCCGGTTACTATGAGAAGTCACTAGAGTGCGTCGCTGCTAGCAGCTGGCCTGCCGAGTCCCTCGTGATCGCCCAAGAGAAGCTCCACCTTGACCAGATGGTGGCGATGGCCAGCAAGTAGCCGGCCGTGCCGACTGATCCCAAGGACACCGAGGGCGAGGCCTCCTTCCAGCCGGCCAAAGAGACCAAGAGGATCCCCTTGGACCCGGCGCACCCGAAGAAGTTTGCTGTCATAGGGTTAAACCTTGGCAGCAAATAGGAAGGCGAGCTTGTTGATTTCCTCCTTGAGAATCGAGACTGCATGGTCCCCCAAATACATGCCATGTGTTCCTAAGGATTTCGCCGAGTGCAAGCTACATGTGAGGCTGGATGCTAAACCGGTCAAGCAACCTCTCCGCCGCCTATCATAAGAGAATAGAAGGATGGTTGGTGAGTAGATTGCCCGGCTTCTAGCAGCCGGCTTCATCATGGAAGTGTTCTACCCGGTCTGGCTTGCCAACCCAGTCCTCGTTTTGAAGAAGAACAACAAGTGGTGCATGTGTATCGACTACACGAGCCTCAACAAAGCCTTCCTGAAGGATCCGTTTGCCTTGCCTCGGATCAACCAAGTGATTGACTCCATGGCCGGCTGCGAGCTGCTGTCCTTTCTGGACGCATACTCTGGCTACCACCAGATCAAGGTGGACTCGGCCGACCACTTGAAGACCGCCTTCATCACACCATTCGGCGCCTTCTGCTACATCACCATGATGTTCGTCTTGAGGAATGCTGGCGCCACCTTCCAGCGCTGCATGTAGAAGTGCCTCCTGAAATAACTCAGCCGCAATGCCCATGTCTATGTGGATGATATTGTGGTGAGGACGGAGAAGCGCGGCACCCTCATGGAGGATATCAAGGAGACCTTCGATAATTTGCACTGTTTTCAAATCAAGCTCAACTCGGAGAAGTGCGTCTATGGGGTACCAGCCGGCCAGCTCCTTGGTTTCCTTGTTTCTGAGTGCGGGAAAGAGTGCAACCATGTGAATATCAAGGCCATCGAGTGAATGCAGAAACCCATCAAGCTGCGTGATGTCCAAAAATTCACTGAGTGCCTGGCGTCCCTCAGCCGCTTCATCAGCTGGCTGGGTGAGAAGGCGTTCCCCTGTACCAGCTCATGAAGAAAACCACTTGCTTCGAGGGGACCGACCAGGTAAACGAGGCTTTCCTCCAGCTCAAGCGCATGATGTCCATGCCGCCCGTCCTGGCCGCTCCGGCTGCCAAGGAACCTATGCTCCTCTACATCGCCACCACCAACCGGGTTATCAGCACAATGATCGTCGTCGAGTACACAAAAGCCGGCAAGGTGCAGCCGGTCCAGAGGCCGGTCTACTACCTGAGCAAGGTGTTGTCCGCCTCCAAGCAGAACTACCCCCACTACCGGAAGATGTGCTACGGCGTGTACTTTGCCGCCAAGAAGCTGAAGCAGTACTTCCAGGAGCACTCCATCACGGTCGTCTTCACCGCCCCCTTGCCGAGATCATGGGCAATAGAGCTGCTTCAAGCCGGGTGGCAAAGTGGGCCATCGAGCTGGTTCCCCCATCCTCTACCAGCCCCGCACTGCCATCAAGTGCCAAGCGCTGGTCGACTTCCTAGTAAACTGGGCCGAGACCCAGTACCTGCCGCCAGCGGCAGATTCCACACAACGAATGCACTTTGATGGCTTGAAGATGCGCACTGGCTTGGGAGCTGGAATCATCCTCACCTCTCCCAAGGGCGACTAGCTGAAGTACATGCTGCACATCCACTTCTCCGCCTCCAACAACGTAGCCGAGTACGAGGCGCTCATCTTCGGGCTCCAGCTGGCCAAGGACATTGGCATTCGCCACATCCTGTGCTACGACGATTTGGAATTGGTGGTCCAGCAGTCGTTTGGCGATTGGGACGCCAAGGACGCCAACATGGCGAGCTACCATTTCTTCATCTAGCAGATGAGCGGGCACTTCGACGGATGCAAGTTCATCCACGTGCCAAGAGCCGATAACAAAGCAGCCGACGCCCTGGCATGCAATGGTTCCACCCGGGAGGCCATTCTAGCCGGTGTCTCCCTCGAGCGCCTGCGCAAACCGTCTATCCAGCCGTCGCCCGAATCTGATTCCATCTTCATGCCGGCTGAGCCCCTGGCAGCCGGATCCGGCTCGGGGACTCCAGCGGGCGGCCCGAAGACTCCAGCAGGTGGCCCGGGGGATATAGCACCCGACCCGGGGACTTTAGCAGGCGGCCCGAGGGCTGCAGCACCAACACCCGGGGACTCCAGCAGGTGGCCCGGGGACTTCATCGACGTCACCAGGAGCGGCCGGCTCCATCCCACCGCCTCCCAACCCGGCCACCCTAGTGCCAGTTGCCATCTTCACGGTGGTGGATGCATCGTCTTGGGCGCAGCCCATCCGCGACTTTCTGGTAAGCCGCATGCTACCAGCCAACAAAGTGTTGGCCCGGCAGATCCAACGCTGGGCAGGAGCCTACACAATCATCAAGGGCGGGCTTGCCAGGCGATGCTTGACTGGCGTCTTCTAGCGCTGCATGGAGCCGGAGAAGGGCATGGAAATCATCAGAGACATTCATCAGGGCGAATATGGCTACCATGCCACCTCAAGGGCTCTTGTGGCCACCATGCTGCTCCAGGGCTCTTGTGGCCAAGGCCTTCTGCCACGGTTTCTTCTGGGCGACTGCTTTGGATGATGCCAAAGAGTTGGTCCGGAAGTGCAAAGGGTGCCAGAAGTTCAGCACCAAGCAGCACTAGCCGGCTTCCGCCCTCAAGACCATTCCCATCACTTGGTCGTTTGTCGTGTGGGGTTTGGACATGGTGGGCCCGCTCAAGATAGCACGCGGCGGCATGACTCACCTGCCGATCACCATGGATAGGTTTACAAAATGGATTGAAGCCAAGCCAATCAAGAAGCTAAATGGTCCGGCAGCCATCACGTTCATCGCGGACATCACCGTTCGATACGGCGTCCCCCACAACATCATCACCGACAACGTCACAAACTTCCCCAAAAGCATCTTGACCCCTTTCTGCGCAAATCAGGGCATCCGACTGTACCGTGCGTCCATTGCCCACTGATATGTCTCCAACGTATATATAATTTTTATTGTTCCATGCTGTTATATTATCATTCTTATCTGTTTTACAATCATTCTATAGTCATTTTATATCATTTTTTGGTACTAACCTATTGACATGGTGCCTAGTCCTAGTTGCTGTTTTCTACATGTTTGTTGCATCGCAGGAAATCAATATCAAACAGAGCCCAAATGCAATGAAACTCCTAGAGTATTTTTTTGGGACAAAAGAAATCCATTGGGCCAAGGAAGCACCTGGGGGGTGGCTCGAGGGCAGCAACACCAACCAGGGCGCGCCAGGAGGCCCAGGCGCGCCCTGGTAGCTTGTGCCCACCTCGGGTGCCCCCTGAACCGCCTCTTTGCTCTATAAATACCCCAATATTCCAGAAACCCTAGGGGAGTCAACGAAAATCAATTCCAGCCGCCGCAGAGTCCAGAGCCACCAGATCCAATCTAGACACCGTCATGGAGGGGTTCACCACTTCCATTGGTGCCTCTCCGATGATGCGTGGGTAGTTCTTTGTAGACCTAGGGGTCCATAGTTAGTATCTAGACGGATTCCTCTCTCTCTCTCTCTTGATTATCAATACAATGGTCTCTTGGAGATCCATATGATGTAAGTCTTTTTGCGGTGTGTTTGTTGGGATCTGATGAACTTTGAGTTTATGATCAGATCTATGTTTTTATCCATGAATGTTATTTGAGTCTTCTTTGATCTCTTATATGCATGATTGCTTATAGCCTCGTATTTCTTCTTCGATATTTGGGTTTTTTTGGCCAACTTGATCTATTTATCTTGCAATGGGAAGAGGTTCTTTGTAGTAGGTTCAATCTTATGGTGCTTGATCTCAGTGACAGAAAGGGAATCGACACGTATGTATCGTTGCTACTAAGGATAACAAGATGGGATCTATATTTTTGCAATAGTAAACGGATCTTGTCTACATCATGTCATCATTCTTATTGCATTACTCCGTTTTCCATGAACTTAATACACTAGATGCATGCTGGATAGCGGTCGATGTGTGGAGTAATAGTAGTAGATGCAGGAGGAGTCGGTCTACTAATCTTGGATGAGATGCCTATATAATCATCATTGCCCGGATATCGTCTTGATTATTTGAAGTTCTATCAATTGCCCAACAGTAATTGTTTTCCCACCGTTTGCTATTTTTCTCGAGAGAAGCCGCTAGTGAAACCTATGGCCCCGGGTCTCTTTTCATCACATTTGCCTTTGCGATCTATTTTCCTTTGCATTTATTTTCAGATCTATTAAACCAAAAATACAAAAATACCTTGCTGCATTTTATTTGTTCCGCGATCTATTTATCCTATCTACCACTTTTACCTCACGTTATTTCCCTATCTTGAGGCGTCGTACCCGAAAGGGATTGACAACCCCTTTAACACGTCGGGTTGTGAGTATTTGTTATTTGTGTGGAGGTGTTGTTTACGTGGTGTGAGGAGGTTCTCCTACTGGTTTGATAACCTTGGTCTCATCACTGAGGGAAATACCTACCGTCGCTATACTGCATCATCCCTTCCTCTTTGGGGAAATACCAACGTAGTTCTAGCAGACATCAATGCTTTGGCAACTCTGTTAGCTGCAGAGGTAACCCCGACGACTCAAGCACAACATAAGGTGGAAGTTGTGAAACCGCGAGATGAGATAGATCAGGTTAAGGACGAGCTTAATGCTGAGAATGCTAGGATGGCAATAGAGCGAGCTACTTTGGAGGTTGAGTCTCAGCGAGTACGCGCCGAGGCCTTTCGTTTAAGTCTGGACCAGAATGCATCAAACACTATCCTATATAGGAGGCACAAGAGCCGTTTGCCTCTGGAGTTTGACGAGAAGAATCTCTTCACTACACCCGGCGTAGGGCCAAGTAACCCGCTCGGTGTGACCCGGGCCGCTGAGGCGCCTGTGACTGGAGCGGCGGCTCAGCGCCGCGCAACAGACCTGCTCCATGTTGATTTAACCCCGCCTTAGTGAGTATCAACACCTCCAGGTCATTACTGCGGCTTCACAGCTGGCAGCTCTTAACATGGAAGGCAAGTCTCCTGTCACGACAGAGGCCTGGAATGCTGTGGAGCTTCTTGAGACGGCGGTTGCTCAGCAGGTGGCGTACTCTTATAGCCGCGAGAAAATCCATTCAGCTCTGCGTCAGGGTCGAAGCTACTACCGGCGTGTTGAGTCGCCGGCGGTTTCCAGCAGTGAACGACGTTGTAACCCGCCCCATGGGAAATACCCGCCCCGTGGCGATAATAATATTCAAGTTCTAAAGGATCAAGCTAGAGCACGCCAAGAGGCAGAGCTGGTGGCTCAGATAGCGACTCATCGAAAGCCTCGGTTAAACCCGCTATAGAAGTGGGAATGACCTCTCGGTCAGTTGGAGTACCCTATCTGGTGCCGGCTCTTGGAAATGAACGTCTGCCCAAGGATTTAAAGAGTCCTCATAAGGTTCCTAGTTACACAGCTGATCAACCACCTGCGTCTTGGATTGAGAGCTATGAGCTAGCCATGGAGATGTTGGTGGTTAGCGGTGTTGTATGTGCCAAATACTCACCATGATGTTAGATGGGCCAGCATGAACTTGGTTGAAAGGGTTACCTGCCAACTCCATCAGTTCATGGGTTGAGTTGAAGGCGCATTTTATTCAGAATTTAAAAGACACGTGCAACTAGCCTCTATCAATTATTGACCTAGATGCTCGTGTCCATCGCAAGGATGAATCGGACAACCACTGGGTGCACTGGGTTTCGGCTGTCCACTCATGGGATAGCATAAATGCCGGCTCTGCTGTTTTTATTCTGGAGAAAAATTGTCGTTTTGTTCCCCTCAAGCAGAAGTTAGGGCGGCTTAAACGTCATTGCAATGACATGGGAAAGCTTATGGCGGCTCTCATCAAATATGCCGACTCTGACAATACTAAAGACCTAGGGTGTGATGAGGAGAAGTCCAACAAGGGGAAGAAGAATGACAATGGAAAAGGGCAGCAGCCTAACATGACAGGGCATAACCTGGGTAGCAATGGTATGCGCAAGACTCCCGACGGTGGGTCAGATTTTGTGGCCAATACTAATACACATAATAGCGGTCAACATCGTAAGGGAAAGCCACAACCTCGTTTCGGAGGGCCAAAGTTCAACCTTGAGGCGATGTTGAACTAGCCTTGCCCAAAGCATAGTCGTCCCGACATGCCGTCGAGTCACATGTGGAAGGATTGTTTCATCATACAAGAGTATAAGAACCTTGGCTTTCACCAGGAGCACCATAATAATAATGGCCCACACGGCGTGTCAGGATCCGGCTCGCACGGGCCCGGCTTTGGAGGTGGCGGCTCAGGTTTCAAGTTTTAAGGTCAGGGCAATCAGGGCGGCTTTAACCAATAGCCCAATCAAGGCAATCAGCAACAACAGTCTGGGTATCAGAGTAATCCAAAATAGCTTAATAGCAGCCAATATCATGTTTTCACCACAAGCCTGTGCAAGCAAGATCAGAAGGTTCATAAACGAGCGGTAAGTGCAGTTGAGCCGAACATTCCTCGGTATTTACGATGGTCAGAACAGTCGATTGTGTGGAGCCATGAGGACCACCCGCCCCGGGTTGACAATCCGGGTCAACTGGCTTTGGTGGTAGCCCCTCAGGTTGGAGGTTACAAGTTCACTAAGGTACTTATGGATGGAGGCAGTAGCATCAATATCCTTTATTATGATACTCTTCGCCGTATGAATTTGACAGACAAAGATCTTAAGCCGTCGTCTATAGTCTTTCATGGGGTGGTGCCTGGTAAGTCGGCATACCCAGTGGGCAAGATAGCCTTGGAAGTGGCTTTTGGCAATGAGCATAATTACACGGCAGAGACATTGAACTTTGAAGTAGTCAAGATCAAAAGCCCTATCACGCTCTGTTTGGATGGTCGGCTTACGCCAAGTTTATGGCACGACCTTGTTATGTGTATCTGCAGCTTAAGATGCCGGGTCGCAAGGGTACCATCATAGTACATGGTGACAGGAAGATAACCTTGGAGTGTGAAGAAGGCGATGCTACTTATACTAAGTCTGCCTGTGCCACAGAGGAACTTAAGTTTTATAAAGACAATGTTGACCCGGCTGATATGACTCCGTTAAAGAAGCCAACCACAGAGCATGATCCTTTGTTGAAGTTTAAGTGGGCAGATGATACCAAGTAGGTTGACTTTATCCCTGGCGACTCATCTCAACAGTTCATTATTGGTGTCAATATGGATCCAAAATAGGAAAGCATGGTCATCAAGTTCATCCCTGAGAACCAGGACATCTTTGCATGGAAGCCTTCAGACATGCCTGGTGTACCGAGAGAACTCATTGAGCACACTCTCAATATCGATCCCAAGTTTAAACCGGTCAAGAAATTCCTCCGTCATTTTAATGAGGAGAGACGTAAGCCCAATGGAGAGGAAGTGGCCCGACTCTTAGCAGCCGGGTTCATCATAGAAGTTTTTCACCCTGAGTGGTAGGCTAACCCGGTGCTAGTACTTCAGAAAAATGGCACTTGGCACATGTGTTTGGATTACACAGACCTTAATAAGGCTTGCCTAGCTGATCCTTTTGCTCTTCCCCGTATTGATCAGATCATAGATGCTACGACGGGTTGTGAGCGTTTGTGTTTCCTAGATGCTTATTCTGGATACCATCAGATCAAGATGGCAGTCAAAGACCAAGATAAGACGGCTTTCATTACATCTTTTGGAGCTTTTTGCTATGTATCTATGCCTTTTGGGCTCAAGAGTGCCTAGGCGACTTATCAGCATTGTGTGCAAAATTGTTTTCACAGTAAGATTGGATGCAATGTTCATGCCTACGTGGATGATATTGTTGTGAGGTCTAGAAAGAAGGATACTCTATTGGAGGATTTGAAAGAGACCTTTGATAACCTCTGGGTCTACAAGAGGATGCTTAACCCGACCAAATGCGTTTTTGGTGTGCCTGCTAGCAAGCTCTTGGGTTTTTTTGGTTTTAGACAGAGGCATCGATGCTAACCCAAAGAAAATCAAGGCTATAACCTCATTGGCTAAGCCGACATGCGTCAATGATGTCCAGCGTTTGGCAGGTCGTATTGCAGCTTTAAGCCGGTTTATAAGCCGCCTGGGAGAAAAGGCTATTCCTATGTACTAGATGATGAAGAAAACAAATCATTTTGTTTGGAGTGATGCTACTAATGAGGCGTTTGAAGCACTTAAGAAGTAGTTGGCTGAGCCTCCGGTTCTTGTAGCTCCCATTGAGCAGGAACCTTTGGTCTTATATGTGGTAGCTAATAGCAGAGCCGTCAGCATGGCAGTTGTAGTGGAAAGAAAAGAGTCGGGTAAGGAGTACCTAGTACAAAGGCCGGCTTATTATGTCAGTGAGGTTTTAATTGAGTCTAAACGGAGATACCCACATTGGGAGAAGCTAGTATATGGGGTGTTCATGGCCTGTCCTAAATTGAAGCATTATTTTCTTTGTCATCCCATTATTGTGGTCAGCTCTGCTCTTTTAGGCGATATTATTCAAAACAGAGAAGCCACAAGCTGAGTGGCCAAGTGGGCCATTGAGCTTGGACCCCATGGTTTGAAGTATATGCCAAGGACAACTATCAAGTCTCAAGCTCTTGTGGATTTCATCAATGACTGGAAAAAGCTGCAGATGCCTGAGGACAAGGTGGATAATACTTATTGGGCAATCCACTTTGACGGGTCTTGGCAGCTGGAGGGCTCGGGGGCTGGAGTTATTTTGACTTCCCAATGAGGTGACAAGTTTTTCTATGTTTTAAGGTTAATGTTCCCTTGCACTAATAATGCAGCTGAGTACGAGGCCTTGCTCCATGGCCCACGGGTGGCCAAAGAGATGAATTTACGCTGGGTCAGGTGTTTTGGCGACTCAGATCTGGTGGCTTAGCCAGTTTCAGGCACTTGGGATTCTAAAGACCCGCTCATAGCGGCTTACCGCCGGGCACTTGATAATATTGCTAGTCACTTTAAGGGTTACCAAGTGGAGCATGTTGATTGCAGGAGAACGAGGCGGCTGACGCTTTAAGCCGGCTACGGTCTTAGCGTAAGTGAGGGAGTCCTAGACTAAGGGGTCCTCGGACAACCGGACTATATACATTGGCCAAACTGTTGGACTATGAAGATACAAGATAGAAGACTTCGTCCCGTGTCTGGATGGGACTCTCCTTTGCGTGGAAGGCAAGCTTGGCGATTCGGATATGTAGAGTACTTTCTCTGTAACTGACTTCGTACAACCCTAGTCTCCCCCGGCGTCTATATAAACCGGAGGGTTTAGACTTCTAGAGTTTAGTCACAACAATCATAACTTCATAGGCTAGACTTGTAGGGTTTAGCCATTACGATCTTGTGGTAGACCAACTCTTGTAATACTCATATTCATAAGATCAATCAAGAAGGAAGTAGGGTATTACCTCCATAGAGAGAGCCCGAACCTGGGTAAACATTGTGTCCCCCGCCTCATGTTACCATTATCCTTAGACACACACTTCGGGACCCCTACCCAAGATCCACCGGTTTTGACACCGACATTGGTGCTTTCATTGAGAGTTCCGCCGCGTCATCATCAGAAGGCTTGATGGCTCCATCAATCATCTACAACAACGTAGTCTAGGGGGAGATCCACCTCTCGGGACAGATCTTCGTATTCAGCGGCTTCGCATTGCGGGCCAACTCGCTTGGCCATCTAGAGCAAATCGATAGCTACACCCGAGGCCATCAGGTCAGATTCGGAAGCCTGAATTTTGTGGCCAATGTTCGCAGAGACTTGATCTTCGACGGGTTCGAGCCCATGATGTCTGTCCTCGGCCACCACAATGAACATGACCTAGATCTGTCATCTGGCCGTGCACAGGAGATAACGCCTGTGACCGCCCTGGCCCTAGAGCCGGAGCGGACTACGTCGTCCAAAGACGAGAAGCTTAACCCCGCCATGGAAGCCGTAGACTCAGCGGTGCTCGAGCCGCACACAGACCCAACATTGAGCTGGGTTTGTATCACCGGAACCCCGGACTCGTCTCCGGCCATGGGTTATGGGCCGCGCGCATCCGCGTCCATCGAACCTGATTGGCCACCGGTCTTGGAGTTCAGCTCTGTGGACATCTTCCAGCACTCGCCTTTTGTCGATATATTAAACTCATTGAAGTCCCTCTCCTTGTCGGGGGAATCTCGGTTGAACTATGTCCGGCTCGAGTGGGAAGCGGATGGCGAAGAACTTCATTCCCCTCCCACCACCCACTTCATTGCCACTGTCAAGGACTTAACCGACACGCTCGATTACGGCTCGGAAGACATCGACGTATGGACGATGATGCTGGAGAAGAGCAGGCACAAAAACCACCACCTTTAGGGCAGTGGACAGCTACATCGTCATATGATATATACATGGTGGACACACCAAAGGAGAACGAGGCCGACAACGATAACAACATGCATGTCGATGAACCTCCTAAACGCCGGCATTCCAAGCGCTGACCTCGATCTGGTAAAAGGAAAAAGAGCAACATTGTCTCGCACGATGATGGTAATCAAAACCAAGCCGATGACCCCGCAGACCCAATGTTGGAGCAGGGTGTGTGAGAGGATGGCGAACACAGTCCGGAGGTGTTATCCGACCAAAGCAACGCCGAAGATAGCAATTACCAACCTGTCTCTAAAGAGGAGATCAGCCTGGGAGACAATGAGTTCGTCATCCCAGAAGAACCATTTGAACAAGAACGCCTCCACCAAAGGCTTATCACCACTGCAAGGAGCCTAAAGAAGCAGAAGCAGCGGCTTAAAGGCGC
Source organism: Triticum aestivum (assembly GCF_018294505.1). NCBI lineage: Eukaryota > Viridiplantae > Streptophyta > Magnoliopsida > Poales > Poaceae > Triticum > Triticum aestivum. The sequence goes on along the minus strand of NC_057804.1, from coordinate 445,102,185 downwards.
ACAGGATACACTCAACGACAAATGGAAGAAAGTGCTAGACCCTGAGGAAAATACGGCAGTAATCGCCAAATAAAAAGCTATCCTAAACATAAGCTGCTGCCCGAATTCGACGATGATGCTATTGCGCCTATACCGCCGAATAACAATACGGTCGACAAGCCAGACTGACCACCTCGCGGTCGAGACAGAGCGGCTAGCAATGCCGTAGACAAGCCCGCACCCCTCCCCGTAAATGAAGGAAGGTCGCGGCCCAGGACCAGAAACACGATCTATGTGAGGACCTGGGAAAAAAAGCTAGCAAAACCAGGCCCATCTATGGATCCAGGGAACGCGCTCCTACATGGGATCACTATTATCAAAGAGAACATGCCGGCCATTTACCAGCTTGGAACCAATACCGAACATTACAAACATCCGACGCAATCCATGACACAGCCAGATACAGGGGTGCCGTACACCCCGTGTGCTTCACCGATGAGGTGCTAGAACACGATTTCCCAAAAGGATTCAAACTTATAAACATCGAGGCATATGATGGAACAACGGACCCCGCGATTTGGATAGAAGACCTTATTCTTCACATCCACATGGCTCGCGGAGATGATCTCCATGCCATTAAATACTTACCCCTCAAGCTAAAAGGACCAACTCGGCACTGGCTGAAAAGCCTCCCCGAAAACTCCACCGGAAGCTGGGAAGAACTTGAGGATGCTTTCCGGGCCAATTTCCAAGGGACCTATGTCCGGCCTCCGGATGCAGACGATCTAAGTCACATAATCCAATAACCCGGAGAATCAACCTGTAAGCTTTGGAATAGATTTCTCACTAAGAAGAACCAAATTGTCGACTGTCCGGACGCTGAAGCCTTAGCGGCCTTCAAACATAGTGTCCGGGGCGAATGGCTGGCCAGACACCTCGGCCAGGAAAAGCCAAGGACAATGGCCGCCTTAACTACACTCATGACCCGTTTTTGCACGGGCGAAGACAGCTGGTTAGCCCATAGCGGTACCAATGATCCCGGCACCTCTGAGGTCAGGGATGGCAATGGAAAACCCCGACGCAACAAAAACAAACATTGGAACAATGAAGAAAGCCCAGACAATACAACGGTAAACACCGGATTTCGGGGCTCCAGACCCGGTCAACGGAAGAAGCCATTTAAAGGCAACAAGGTCAGTCCATCCAACTTGGACAAAATCCTAGACAGGCCCTGCCAGATCCACGGCACTCTCGATAAAGCAGCTAATCATACCAACAGAGAATGTTGGGTCTTCAAGCAAGCCGGCAAACTTAACACTGGACACAAAGGGAAGGGACCTCAGAGTGAAGACGAGGACGAACCTCGCCAGCCGAACGCGGGGGGACAGAAGAAATTTCCATCGGAGATCAAAACAGTGAACATGATCTATGTCACTCATATCCCAAAGTGGGAGCGCAAGCGCGCACTCCAAGATGTCTACGCCATTGAGCCCGTCGCCCCGAAGTTCAACCCATGGTCGGCCTGTCCGATCACCTTTGATCGCAGGGATCATCCGACTATTATCTGTCACGGGGGTTCGGCTGCCCTAGTGCTCGACCCAATAATCGACGGATACCACCTCACTTGAGTCCTCATGGACGGCGGCAGCAGTCTCAATCTGATATATCAGGACACTGTCTGCAAGATGGGGATAGACCCGTCAAGAATCAAGCCAAGCAGCACTACCTTTAAAGGAGTTATACCGGGCGTGGAAGCCCGCTGCATGGGCTCTTTAACATTGGATGTTGTATTCGGCTCTCCGGACAACTTTCAAAGCGAAGAACTAATCTTCGACATTGCTCCGTTCCGAAGCGGCTATCATGCACTACTCGGAAGAACGGCCTTCGCCCGTTTTAATGCAGTCCTGCATTATGCTTATCTAAAACTCAAAATGTCCGGACCTCGTGGCGTCATTACGGTCAGTGGAAATATGGAGCGCTCTCTTTGCACAGAGGAATACACGGCGGCTCTAGTAGTCGAAGCACAAAACGACCTATTCAAGCCAAATAGCTCATTGGTCGTTAAGACCGCAGACACAGCTAAACATGTCTGGCACACACCTCAGTGCGGTACCTCAGATAAACCTGAGCTCGATTAGCAGCTATGCCCCCATCAACTGCCCCATAAGGAGATATACTCAAAATTCCTTGGGTGGCTTCGGGGGCACTCTACACACAGAAGGCCCATAGTCCGGCTCGACCCTATTTGGACCTTGGAAGTTATCCTTCACGGTTCATTAAAATGAACCAACTTTACTCACGGCCACACCAGATTCTTTTACCTGGTCTTCTTTTTCTTTTTTCCTTTTTCTTTACAGATGGCCATCATACTATACCCTTCAAGGACACTTCACAACGGAGATAAAGGCGCAGACGTGCAGCAGGGCCCCGAATTAAGTTTCTTTTTTAGATTAAGACCCTGTGTAAACCTTTTTTATCTCTTGTTGTTTTATACTTTCCTGGCATGTAAAATGTCCAAGAAAGATACCGGCATTATCTATAAACATACGAGTCACCGTACTAAAGTGGATGTTATAGAAGCAGCCCGGTTCGTATTGTGTTTTGAGATTTATGCTCTCACCACCTGTGCTCTTTCCCCACATCGGATTGCCACACGTGCCTTGATACCATGGGTTTATCACCAGGGGCTGTATTCAGCCCGGTGTATATTGCAAAGTCCAAACACCCATAGGGAGTGTTCAGCGTCGCGAGTTTGGCCTTATATGCATCAGCTCCGAATCATGTCTTTGGTCAATAGTTGGGTTGCCCGACTCCTGTGCTTACTACCTTATGTTCCGCTATATTGGCTAGGGTAGTAAAGGGAGAACTACTGCGATTGTGTCCCGGCTGGCCTCGATGAGCACCTTAGTAGAGAAAGCCGAAAACTGATTGTCATGATGCGGCGAGAGCTGGTCAACCACTCGATGACTCATCGGAATCTTCGCGATTCCCTCCATGTTAAACGAAGGACCGTCCTTCTGGTCATGTATGTACACACACCGTATTCAGATAACTGGGGACATACCAGGGGCTATATAGTAGCCACACCGTCAAATTCCTCTGGCTAAGTGAAAGTGTTAAAGCTCTATAGTCTGATTGCCTAGTTCGCCGCACTAACACCTCCTTAACGGACCAAGACGTTGGGTCAACTGTGATCAAGTGCTTTTCCGAACACCCCCGCGTTATATGCGAGGGGGCTGAAGCCGACGACTGCAAACTTTCAGATTATATATAAAAAAGACGGCCGCAGAGGAGGCACCAGAACTTTTCAGGCAAAAAGTATAAAAACACAGCCTTAAATATATCATAATATTGTTACTACAATTTTGATACACTTTAATAAAACATAATATTTTTCGAGCACTGACCCTCTATTAAGTGGGTACCCTCTAGCACATCTTCAAAGTAATGTTCTGGCATGTTAAGGTCCTTTCCTTCGGGTGGACTCCGTGCTACAATATCGGTGGTCGTCGTTTTCGCCAAGTATATCTTGACATGGGCAAGGGCCATCCGTGCACCTTCTATGCATGTTGACCACTTCATAGCATCGATACACGGCACCGCATTAACAAGCTGCCGCACCAAACCGAAATAACTATCTGGAATAGGTTTAGTTGGCCACAGCCAGGCTATGATGTCCTTCATGGCAGTGCCGAACATCTTGTGGAGCTCGGCCCATTGGGCCACCTGTTCATTCAACAGTGGATGCTTCGACGTATCAAATTGCGACCAAAACAGGTTTTCCATTGCATGTCCTTCTTGCGCGTGGAAAAACTGATTCACATCAGTAGCAATCTTTGGCAGGTCCATAAAGGGGTTCGGAGAACTCCATTGTTGATTAAGGGGTGCATACATCGGATCGCCAATCTTAGTTTGCAATTAAAAGGGCTTACCAGCTGCGATCTCCCCAGCTTGCCGGACCTCCTCCCGAGCTGCTCTAAACTCAGACCGGGCTTCCTTCGCCTCTTGTAAGGCCTTGTCTAGATCAGCCGCTTTGGTTTTGTTCTCTTTCTCAAGAACTTGGCATCAGCTAGCGGCATTCTTCAGCTTGAGTGCCATGGTAGATATCATCTCCTCGCACTGACGCCGAGCAGCTTGCTCGGCAGCCACATTACTCATCCTCGCTTGCTCCTTGGCCCGGGCAAGTTCCGCCCAAAGGGTCTCCACTGCGGTGGCACTATCTGCAGTTATGCATATACAAATTTTCAGTATCATGCTCATTTCACAATACTAGCATGTATTGAGTGCCCCAGAGACATACCTTGCGCCTCGTCTAGCCGCCTATTGATAAGCATGGTGTCATCATCCGCTACATCAACTTTCTGCTTCAAATGTGCTACCTCGATAGCTTGGGCAGTCCCCACAGATGTAACAACCTGTGTTTCAATTAGTCATATCATTTCCTGGGCATATATTTTTGATCCTCTGATCGCATTCCTTTGGATGTCAACCAGAGTCTCAGGGGCTACTATCTATACACAGGTGCAATTCGCACTTACAATATAATTGAAATTACACTACGTACCTCAAAGCCTCTTAGTAGGCTAGAATGGGCTTCATTCAATCCGCTTTTCACGGACCGAACTCTTTCCAACATCGTACCCATCAAGGTACGATGTTCCTCTGAGACAGAGGCATGTTGCAAAATGTCCATCAATGCATCCGGCGTCCCTTGGACATTTGATAGTCCGGGACTTTTGTTGTTCCCTATAGGGGCCGCACACCTCGGACCCTGGGCGGCCGAAGTATTACCTTTGGCCCCGGTCCTCACTGTCCCTTGCGCCACTTGCAGATCGGGAAGGATCCTCCAGGATGACACCTCGGCGTCGTTTGCCTTAACAGGCAAGGAGATCTGTGGAGGCGTCTCGCTCTCCATCATCCCCGGAAGTAGATCCCCCGAAGAGGAGGACTATTGAGGAGGGCTGCATGTCGGACTGCAAACATGAGTTTAAAATATTACCCTTATAGCCAGGAAAGAACATGACATGTTTAAAACACCCGGATTCACTTACGATGTGGCTGAGGGCCTATCTTTGTAGGGTGATTGCGTGTCAATATCACCCCTTGACTGGGATACCTTCCCCCACTTACAAGCTTCTCTTTTTGAGTCTTTGGAAGCGGCCCTTTTCTTCCCATGGGGAGAAGGGATGTCAGTTCTCCCTTTCCTTCCACCTTTGGAAGCGGGAGATCTAATCTCCCTGGACGAATTGCCTGGTGAGCCTCCAGAGTGGAAGCTGCCTTGGGACTATTCGTCCTCTATCACGCCCAATATGCGACCCTATCCAAAAGGAACTCGAAGATCCCACCAAGGACAGACCCGCATATTGAAACGCTTTTGCAAGGTGGATATCATTACATCAACATTACATAATACATGGGGATACATACATAAGGCATACAATGCCACATGAATACAACATCACAATACATAAGAGCATCATCCGACTACGGATGAATCACAAACAAAAACTCAAACGACATCCACCCTGCTAGCCCAGGCTGCCGACCTAGAACCTATCCCCTGATCGAAGAAGAAGCAGAAGAACTCAACGCAAGCAAGCATCGCTCTCGCGTCATGATCATCGAATAACCTGTACCTGCATCTGTTGTTGTAGTAATCTGTGAGCCACGAGGACTCAGCAATCCCATTACCATGGGTATCAAGACTAGCAAAGCTTAAAGGGAAAGGAAGGGGTAAAGTGGTGAGGCTGCAGCAGCGTCTAAGCATGATATGGTGGCTAGCATACGCAAATAAGAGCGAGAAGAGAGCAAAAGGAACGGTTGTGAAGCTAGCAATGATCAAGAAGTGATCCTGAACTCCGACTTACGTCAAACATAACCCAGAAGCCGTGTTTACTTCCCGGACTCCACCGAGAAGAGACCATCACGGCTACACACGCGGTTGATGTGTTTTAATTCGGATCTGGTGTCAAGTTATCTACAACCGGACATTAACAAATTCCCATCTTCTTATAACCGCAGGCACGGCTTCCGAAAGATTATACCCTGCAGGGGTGTCCCAACATAGCCCATGACAAGCTCTCGCGATCAACGAAGGAATAGACCTTCTCCCAGGAAGACCCGATCAGACTCGGAATCCTGGTTTACAAGACATTTCAACAATGGTAAAACAAGACCAGCAAAGCCGCCCGATGCACCGATAATCCCGATAGGAGCTGCACATATCTCGTTCTCAGGGCAACACCGGATAGGTCAGCCTACGAGTAAAACCAGCCCTCGAGTTGCCCCGAGGTGGCCCTGCAGTCTGCCCGGTTCTGACCAACACTTAGACAAGCACTGGCCCGGGGGGGGGGCTAAAATAAAGATGACCCTCGAGAGAGCGACTCCCAAGGGAAAAGTATAGGTGGTGGTGAGGCAAATGGTAAAACCAAGGTTGGGCCTTGCTGGAGGAGTTTTATTCAAAGCGAACTATCAAGGGGGTCCCATAAATCACCCGACCGCGTAAGGAACACAAAATCCAGGAACATAACACCGGTATGACGGAAACTAGGGTGGCAAGAGTGGAACAAAACACTAGGCAAAAGGCCAAGTCTTCCACCCTTTACCAAATATATAGATGCATTAATAATATAAGAGATATTGTGATATCCCAACCAAAATCCTGCCCACCATGGAGAAATCTTCAACTTCACCTACAACTAGCAACGCTATAAGAGGGGCTGAGCAAAAGCGGTAACATAGCCAAACAACGGTTTGCATAGGAAAGGTGTCAAAGGTTAGAGGTTCATGGCAATTTGGGAGGCTTGATGAGCAAAAGATAGGTAAAGCAGCATAGCGATAGAACGAAGCAACTAGCATAGCAATGATAGTAGTGAGATCCAGGGTAGCGGTCATCTTGCCTGAAATCCCGCAAGGAAGAAGAACGAGTCCATGAAGAAGACGAACGGGAGTAGTCGAACGAAGCCTCACAATCGCAACATTACCGGAACTAAGAAGCAATTTCGGAAAGAAACAAACAACATGGTAAACAACCATCACATAAACATGGCATGATGCACAATTAAGTATGATGCATGTCCGGTTAATGAGTCACGGCAGGGCAAAGTGCAACAAACAATACTACAAGTTAAGTGGAGCTCAATATGCAACGAGTTGCATATTGACAAAACACCACAACAATTATTTAGTTTGATCTCGGTTATGTACTCAACAATATTAAATGTTATTAGCACGGCAAGGGGGTGAAACATAGTGAAACTACCTATCTAGGCAAGTTTAAATGAGGCCCGAAACAACAAACAATAATTCCGGAAAATCCCCATTTGCATATTTTAGATTCGGTACTGTTCTGCCCTAAACACAATTTTAGAGCTGTTAAACAGTAAAACAAAGTGGACCATGTTAAACTAGGCATTTTTCCACCCCATTTACATATAAAGAACATTTAATTCCGAGCTACGGTTATTTAGTTATGAAATAAATCATTTTAACATGGCATAATGCAAAATAAACACAAACAGCATGTTGAACATTTTTAACATAGATGAAAATGGCATATTATTAATCTACACAATTTTCTGAGCATTTTACATATAAAGTTTGTTTAATTCCGATGCACGGTTAATTAGTTATTACATGCATGAGGTCTAGGGACTATACTGTAAAACTGACAGACTCTAGAAAATTGATTAAACGTCCAGAACTAAAAAAAATGTTGCGGGCTGAAACTGGAGGCTGAGGGAGCTGCTCACATTGGGCCAAGCCCAGTCGGGAGGAGCAGGCAGGCCGGCTTGGGTCGGGCGCTGCTGGGCCGCGGGGAGGAGAGGTGGCCCACGCAAGAACGGGCCGGACAACGGGCGCGCGAGGGGTCGGGCGAGCTGCTCTGCTCGATCCCGAGTTCGTTCATGGCGGCGGCGGCAGTTGACCTCGCCGGATCCGCCTGATCCGGGCAAGGCGGCGGCAAGGGAGGCCGGGAACCGGTGGATCGGGCCTCCGGGCACCGGATCCAGCGGGGAGGAGCTTCACGGGCGGGGCGGCAGTCCATGGCGGCGGCGGCGGTGGTTCTGCGAGAAAGAGAGCAGCCATGGCTGCGGGTGCGAGAGGGAAAGGCAGGAAGGGAAAAGGGGGGGTGAGGGAGGCGCGATGGGGCTGGCCTGAGGGTCACCGGCGACGAGGCTGCAAGGCGGCGGGGTCGGGCGCTCCTGCTCCGGCGAGGCCCCTGGTGGCCGGAGCGCAAGGACGAGGGGACGACGAGGGGAAGCGGGCGAGGGGTCAGGGGCGCACGGGGTTGGGCCCGGTCGCGGTCTCCCCGTGGGCTTCACGGGCCGCGGCGGTGGATGCTGGTTGGGGCGACGTGGCGCGTCCGGGTTGGCCGCGGGCGCGTCTGGGCGACGAGGTGGCGGCGCGGGAGGAGGCCAAGTGGCGGCGACAAGTGGCGGGGCTGGGTTCGGTCAGCGCGAAATCTGAGGAGGAGGGGCTAGGAGGTAGGGGAAGGGCTAGGAGATGCCCAAAATGGCAAGGGGGGCTCTATATATAGCAAAAGGGGCTAGGGTTGGGGGTTAGGAGGGGTTTTGGGACCCTCGGATCGCGATCCGACGGTTCCGGTCGGAGGGAAATGTTTGGATGGCTAGGTGGGCTGTGAGAAGAGGAGAGAAAGAGAGGTGCAGCCCGGTGGCAGTTTCGGAGACCGAAACGTCCGACGATTAAACCGGCAACGGTGCCGCTACGGATGACGGTTGGGCTATCAAACGGACTCCGAATGCGATGAAATTTGGCAGGCGGTCTTTCTACACTATAATAAGACCGCATGACAAGTTTCATCCCATTCCGAGAACATTTTTATGCCACTTATAAAATAATATTTCGGAGGTGCCGCGGGCGCGTGTGAGTGTGTCTGGCTCAAAACGGACAACGGAGAGAACCGGCGGAACACGAACGGATGCAAGTTTTATGAAAACGATGCCGATGCAATGCGAATGATGACATGAGACGAGATGCATAACAAGAACAAAATGCAAAACAATAGACAAAAACCCAACCACGGAGGAAATAAAAATCACATAGCCGGAAATGGCAAGAGTCGGAGTTACGAATATGGAAAGTTGTATCCGGGGCGTTACAACACTCCACCACTACGAGAGGATCTCGTCCCGAGATCTAGGATGGCACCGGAGAGAAAAGGAAGAGGAAGATAAACGGTAAAACTAAGTTGCTTCTTCAACCAAAGAGTGAAACCAAAGAACCTTGAGAGGTTGAGCAATTAGAGATGAACGAGATTGCAAACAATCCGTTAGAAAAGAGGAACAAGGAACATTACGATAACTTGAAGGTTGCAAAGACATGAATCAAGAGTTTAATGGACAAGATAGAATTGAAACCACTCTGGTTGAAATGAGATAAGAATTAATAAGAATGATATAATTTTGACAGCACTCCGACTGTAAATGGAAGAAATTGAACATGAACTTGAGAAGATGGGAAGATACTTGATGAGATCAACAACACACTACCTCCGGAACTATTGAAAGAATGGCATAATGGGTGAGAAGGATTTCAGACAGCACTCAGGTTGGAAAGAGAGGCAAAACTTGATAAGATGAAAAAACTTGAAGAGATGACACAACACTCCGGTTAAATGGAGAATCAAGGAGAAGAACATGATCTTGACAAAACAAGATGATGAGTGAAAAGAGCAACATCACAATGCCTCCGGGAGAAAGAATAGAAGATAGATCATTGAAATAAAAGAATGGAGAAGAAAATGCCAACTTCCGCCACAAATGAGCTTGGAAAGCATCTTTGTAAAGAAGAATTGAATGGAGTTGTTGCAAAATCAACAACGAAAAGCACAAGTTTGTAGTGGGCTTATGGAAAACTTCTCACAATTGAGGCGAAATTCTGCCAGTATGGAAACAAATAATAGAAATGATAACACCAACGAGATGAAAAACTTCTTCCACCGAGATGATTGAGAGATAACTTGGACCATTGATAATCACCATAATAGCAACATTCCTTAGGGAAGGCTTTAGGTGAAATATGACACAAGATAACTCCAACAAAGAGATTGATGGATTTAAAATACCTCATTCTTGACAACAATATGAATCATGAAACATGAAGGAAATTGTCAAGAGTGACATAACACCACCTCAAATGATAGGTAGAACGAATTGCACTTCGAAATGCAAGATGAAGAATACTTGAGCTCCTCAAAACAAAACATGTGTTGAGCACCATGTTTATTTTAGAGTAAAGCTTGGCGGATCATAACTTCGAGAGAAATCTTGAAGAACAATTAAAAAATGAATAGAATCCTTGATGAACCACCATGTAGAGCCTCCATGAAGAACTCCAATAATAAAAGGATGATAGAAAGAAAGAGGAGTTGAAAACACAAGGTGAAGCCTTGCAATGATTTAGAAGGAGCTTCGCGACGAGATAAAGCGGAAAACTTGGAACTCCGAAAAAGAAAAGATGAAGCATCTCGAACCGAGAATGTGATATGATGACCAACTCCGGAAAGAAAGATGAATCACTTGTGCTCAAGAATTTATTCATTATGAATAATCTCCGGAAGTAAAGAATTAATCACTTGGATGAAACAAGAATAAGAATTATGTCATGCCTATCCTTCACCAATTTAAATTGATGACAAGCAACGGATTTGGCATACTACTTATTCTCGTAGAAAGAATTAAGAGAGATATAGCATAAACTTGTGAAGGTCTTCAAGGAACCATCGGTGGAATTTGGAAACAACGAATGATTCAATATGATAACGAAGAAAAGAGAACTCTTGAACGAACCACCGTAAGAATTGAAAATGAACGAAGAAAAGATAAAGAAACACCGGGAAGAATTTGAAAATGAACGAAGATACTTGAGAGAATTTAGATACAAGTGAACGCAGAGATCCCGAGCTGATTAGATAATACTTGAACGATGCACCGATATGATTTGGAGAACAAGAGCTGAAAGCTTGAATGAATAATTATGACATGAAGGCCTTCGGAGGAAAGAAATGGAAACAACTCATGAAATGCTCCGGATGGTAAGAGAAGAATTTCTCACGATCGAAACAAATATGGGGATGGCATGAAGCTAGAACCATGAATCTTCAAGAGAATGGCCAAGATTTAGAGGAAAAACTCTTCTTTGGTCTTCAAATGACGACGAGAAACACCATAAAAATTGCTGAGATACTCCGGAAGAATGACAAGCGAAGAGGTTGAGACAACAATGAAAAATGATTTGAAATTGATCTTGGAAAAACATCTGACTGATGAAGTTCATTCTTACGTCACACTTTGAAAAGAATTAGGAATGGCTCCGGAATAATTAGAAGAGTCAGGTAAGATCCTGGGAAAAGACCTATGGGTTAGGGCCCACTCAAAAGAAAACACCGTTGGAAATGATTTTAAGGAGAGATTGCACCGGTTGAATTAAATAGCTTGAATGAGATAACAACCTTGAAATATCTTGAATGGATTGAGAATGGAAACATAAGTCTTGTGAGATATCTTCAGCTCTCCGGATAAGAATAGAGAGAGGTGAGTGATTGAGAGGTGCACCGGCATGAGAAAGCATTTGACACGAGGAAAGGAATATGATCAACACTGAAAGCTTGAATTGGATCCACCGGAGAAGAAAAAAAACGAAGGATGATGAACTTGAAGCTCGTGAGCATCTTCACGAGGGATCACCGGATCACAATGATTGAAAAGAGTGAAGAGACTTCACATGAATAAATGGATACTTGATTATAATATATGAGTCCTTGAAGAAAAGGGGTGGGAGGGTGGGGAAAAACAAAGACAACTTGGGATGAACGAAACAAACACCGTTGAGAAAACTTAGAATTGATCTTGCGGATGGGGAGATTGATGGGATCATCTCGAAGAGAAGCGCACCGGTTAGAAAAGAATTAACATGATGACCTCGATGATCAAGAAGGATTAGAAATCACATAGAAATATGAGAACACCGTTTAGGAAAGGTATGGATCAACACTTGACATCGAAGCAACTCGAATACCACAACTCAAAACAAAACAAAGGATTGGCTTTCAGAATAAGCCGGAACAAACATATGATAGAGATTTCATCCGAAGTTTTCGTGGTGGGGCCCACACGGGATCGAGTGTACAGCACCATCATGTACAAGGCAGTGCACATGACATACGAAGTGTCCCCGAACCAGCATAGCCAAGGGTCCTTTAAGACACAGCGAGACCACTGTAAAAACGACCGTGGAAAGGCGGACCACTAGACGTCGAACCCCAATCTCATATCATGCATCTGTCGAAAAGATATTCTAGGAGCTACTTGAATTCCCACCTATAAAACTCCCGAAACTTTCTGGTTATGCAATCTGGTGTTGGGGATACAGGGGAAGCAATATATCTCACCCAAACTAACAATCCCTACATCCAGCTGTATCCATCCGTCAACACATAACCAAGAAACCTTCAGAAATCGTGTGCCTCAACCTTCGAAAAGCATCCATTATACGAGTTATGGCAATACTCCCGAGCTCGCCCCAGTACTGGGTTATCAGGGTTATCTCACCAACAAGTGTACAAAAGAGATTTTCGATGTCGGCAAAGCTCAGGTATTCCAGAACTGCAACGATAAAATTGTGACGACAACACCTCGGAGCTCAACTCCCCGGGACACTGCCACAACCCCTAAATGTCAGGAGGCACCAAGAACAATGTTCTCGTCACAAAACCATCGAAGCGATTCCAAGATACCCGCGTGATCCTAAATTTTTTTTAGTGAAATTTGAGGAGAGGAAAGTCAAAACATCTACGTCAGGAGACCTCACCAGAGCGACGAAGGGACTGAGGAGTAAAAAGAATCCTACTCTCCAATATATATAATCCTAAGACTCGAAATATTTTTCTTCTAGACTCAACAACGGCCAACAATCAAGGGGTCTCCTATGGTCGGTCGAGGCTATGATACCAACTTGTCACGCCCAATATGCGACCCTATCCAAAAGGAACTCGAAGATCCCACCAAGGATAGACCCGCATATTGAAACGCTTTTGCAAGGTGGATATCATTACATCAACATTACATAATACATGGGGATACATACATAAGGCATACAATGCCACATGAATACAACATCACAATACATAAGAGCATCATCCGACTATGAATGAATCACAAACAGAAACTCAAACGACATCCACCCTGCTAGCCCAGGCTGCCGACCTGGAACCTATCCCCTGATCGAAGAAGAAGCAGAAGAAGAACTAAACGCAAGCAAGCATCGCTCTCGCGTCATGATCATCGAATAACCTGTACATGCATCTGTTGTTGTAGTAATCTGTGAGCCACGAGGACTCGGCAATCCCATTACCATGGGTATCAAGACTAGCAAAGCTTAAAGGGAAAGGAAGGGGTAAAGTGGTGAGGCTGCAGCAGCGGCTAAGCATGATATGGTGGCTAGCATACGCAAATAAGAGCGATAAGAGAGCAAAAGGAACGGTCGTGCAGCTAGCAATGATCAAGAAGTGATCCTGAACTCCTACTTACGTCAAACATAACTTAGAAACCGTGTTCACTTCCCGGACTCCGCCGAGAAGAGACCATCACGGCTACACACGCGGTTGATGCGTTTTAATTCGGATCTGGTGTCAAGTTATCTACAACTGAACATTAACAAATTCCCATCTGCCTATAACCGCAGGCACGGCTTCCGAAAGATTATACCCTGCAGGGGTGTCCCAACTTAGCCCATGACAAGCTCTCGCGATCAATGAAGGAATAGACCTTCTCCCAAGAAGACCAGACCAGACTCAGAATCCCGGTTTACAAGACATTTCGACAATGGTAAAACAAGACCAGCAAAGCCGCCCGATGCGCCGACAATCCCGATAGGAGCTGCACATATCTCGTTCTCAGGGCAACAACGGATAGGTCAGCCTACGAGTAAAACCAGCCCTCGAGTTGCCTCGAGGTGGCCCCGAAGTCTGCCCGGTTCGGATCAACACTTAGACAAGCACTGGCCCGGGGGGGGGGCTAAAATAAAGATGACCCTTGAGAGAGCGACTCCCAAGGGAAAAGTATAGGTGGTGGTGAGGCAAATGGTAAAACCAAGGTTGGGCCTTGCTGGAGGAGTTTTATTCAAAGCAAACTGTCAAGGGGGTCCCATAAATCACCCGACCGCGTAAGGAACGCAAAATCCGGGAACATAACACCGGTATGACGGAAACTAGGGCGGCAAGAGTGGAACAAAACACTAGGCAAAAGGCCAAGTCTTCCACCCTTTACCAAATATATAGATGCATTAATAATATAAGAGATATTGTGATATCCCAACCAAAATCCTGCCCACCATGCAGAAATCTTCAACTTCACCTGCAACTAGCAACGCTATAAGAGGGGCTGAGCAAAAGCGGTAACATAGCCAAACAACGGTTTGCATAGGAAAGGTGTCAAAGGTTAGAGGTTCATGGCAATTTGGGAGGCTTGATGAGCAAAAGATAGGTAGCACAACATAGCGATAGAACGAAGCAACTAGCATAGCAATGATAGTAGTGAGATCCAGGGTAGCGGTCATCTTGCCTGAAATCCCGCAAGGAAGAAGAACGAGTCCATGAAGAAGACGAATGGGAGTAGTCAAACGAATCCTCACTATCGCAACATTACCGGAACTAAGAAGCAACACCGGAAAGAAACAAACAACATGGTAAACAACCATCACATAAACATGGCATGATGCACAATTAAGTATGATGCATGTCCGGTTAATGAGTCATGGCATGGAAAAGTGCAACAAACAATACTACAAGTTAAGTGGAGCTCAATATGCAACGAGTTGCATATTGACAAAACACCACAACAATTATTTAGTTTGATCTCGGTTATGTACCCAACAATATTAAATATTATTAGCATGGCAAGGGGGTGAAACATAATGAAACTACCTATCTAGGAAAGTTTAAATGAGGCCGGAAACAACAAACAATAATTCTGGAAAATCCCCATTTGCATATTTTAGATTCGGTACTGTTCTGCCCTAAACACAATTTTAGAGTTGTTAAACAGTAAAACAAAGTGGACCATGTTAAACTAGGCATTTTTCCACCCCATTTACATATAAAGAACATTTAATTCCGAGCTACAGTTATTTAGTTATGAAATAAATCATTTTAACATGGCATAATGCAAAATAAACACAAACAACATGTTAAACATTTTTAACATAGATGAAAATGGCATATTATTAATCTACACAATTTTCTGAGCATTTTACATATAAAGTTTGTTTAATTCCGATGCACGGTTAATTAGTTATTACATGCATGAGGTCTAGGGACTATACTGTAAAACTGACAGACTCTAGAAAATTGATTAAACGTCCAGAACTAATAAAAATGTTGCGGGCTGAAACTGGAGGCTGAGGGAGCTGCTCACATTGGGCCAAGCCCAGTCGGGAGGAGCAGGCAGGCCGGCTTGGGTCGGGCGCTGCTGGGCCGCGGGGAGGAGAGGTGGCCCACGCAAGAACGGGCCGGACAACGGGCGCGCGAGGGGTCGGGCGAGCTGCTCTGCTCGATCCCGAGTTCGTTCATGGCGGCGGCGGCAGTTGACCTCGCCGGATCCGCCTGATCCGGGCAAGGCGGCGGCAAGGGAGGCCGGGAACCGGTGGATCGGGCCTCCGGGCACCGGATCCAGCGGGGAGGAGCTTCACGGGTGGGGCGGCAGTCCATGGCGGCGGCGGCGGCGGTTCTACGAGAAAGAGAGCAACCATGGCCGCGGGTGAGAGAGGGAAAGGCGGGAAGGGAAAAGGGGGGTGAGGGAGGCGCGATGGGGCTGGCGCTCCTGCTCCGGCGAGGTCCCTGGTGGCCGGAGCGCAAGGACGAGGGGACGACGAGGGCAAGCGGGCGAGGGGTCAGGGGCGCACGGGGTTGGGCCCGGTCGCGGTCTCCCCGTGGTCTTCGCGGGCCGCGGCGGTGGATGCTGGTTGGGGCGACGTGGCGCATCCGGGTTGGCCGCGGGCGCGTCTGGGCGACGAGGTGGCAGCGCGGGAGGAGGCCAAGTGGCGGCGACAAGTGGCGGGGCTGGGTTCGGTCGGCGCGAAATCTGAGGAGGAGGGGCTAGGAGGTAGGGGAAGGGCTAGGAGATTCCCAAAATGGCAAGGGGGGCTCTATATATAGCAAAAGGGGCTAGGGTTGGGGGTTAGGAGGGGTTTCGGGACCCTCGGATCGCGATCCGATGGTTCCGGTCGGAGGGGAAGGTTTGGATGGCTAGGTGGGCTGTGAGAAGAGGAGAGAAAGGGAGGTGCGGCCCGGTGGCAGTTTCGGAGACCGAAACATCCGACGATTAAACCGGCAACGGTGCCGCTACGGATGACGGTTGGGCTATCAAACGGACTCCGAATGCGATGAAATTTGGCAGGCGGTCTTTCTACACTATATGACCGCATGACAAGTTTCATCCCATTCCGAGAAC
The DNA here is from genome assembly GCF_018294505.1 of Triticum aestivum. Taxonomy (NCBI): domain Eukaryota; kingdom Viridiplantae; phylum Streptophyta; class Magnoliopsida; order Poales; family Poaceae; genus Triticum; species Triticum aestivum. The sequence continues at coordinate 445,085,740 of NC_057804.1, read as the reverse complement.
ATTTTTATGCCACTTATAAAATAATATTTCGGAGGTGCCGCGGGCGCGTGCGAGTGTGTCTGGCTCAGAACGGACAACGGAGAGAACCGGCGGAACACGAACGGATGCAAGTTTTATGAAAACGATGCCGATGCAATGCGAATGATGACATGAGACGAGATGCATAACAAGAACAAAATGCAAAACAACAGACAAAAACCCAACCACGGAGGAAATAAAAATCACATAGCCGGAAATGGTAAGAGTCGGAGTTATGAGTATGGAAAGTTGTATCCGGGGCGTTACATCCTCCTCTTTATCTTCCCCCACCGGCACTTGATGCGGCGCCGGAGCCAGCATCCTTGTTAATAACGGATCGACTGTATCTTCAGGAAGTGGGGCCGAACACCTTATTCTCTCCGCCTTCTTTAGCCAGCCCTAGCCAGATAGAGTTTTATCAATACATTGTCATGGATAACTTGACTAAATCGTGTTTGGGGGTCGAGTACTTATCGGAGTATGCGGATGGTTGCAGTCGAGACTGATGTCTTCTGTAGTATCCGGACACTGTTTTCATGCGCCAAAGAACAATTTCCACATCTCTCCGAGCATCATGCCAGAGAGGTGCTGAAGAATCCGTGGACCTTCCGGATTAAATTCCCACATGCGGAGAGGATGTCCCTGATAGAGTAGGATCCGGCGGACTAACATTACTTGGATTACATCAGTGAGACCGGTGTCCTTCTCAATGAGGCTCCGGATGCGGCTTTGCATTGTCCGCACTTCATCTGTAGATCCCCAGTGCAGCCCCTTGTTAATCCACGATGCGAGCTGTGGCAGAGGGCCGGACCAAAATGCAGGAGCAACTACCCGCTTTGTACCATGGGGTTTGGTGATGTAAAACCACTCCCGTTGCCATAAGTCAGAAGATTCTGCGAAGGATCCCTTTGGCCAAGTGGAGTTAATAAGCTTGCTTATTGCAGTGCCTCCGCACTCCGCTTGTTTCCCATCGATTACCTTCGGTTTCACGTTAAAGGTCTTAAGCCATAAGCCGAAGTGTGGGGAAATATGGAGGAACGCCTCGCATGTGGTGATGAACACCGAGATGTGGAGGAAGGAGTCCGGGGCTAGATCGTGGATATCTAGCCCGTAATAAAACATGACCCCTCGAACGAAGGGATGGAGAGCAAACCCATGCCCTTGAAGTAAGTGAGAGATAAACATGACCCTCTCATTGGATCTGGGAGTAGGAATAACCTGCCCTTGAGTAGGAAGCCTGTGGTAGATTTCCGCAGTCAAGTATCTAGCCTCCCTGAGCTTTGAGATGTCTTCCTTTGTGACAAAAGAGGCCATCCACCGGCCCTGAAGGCTGGTCCGGACTTGGCTGGAAGCTCGAAGTGACTGGATTGACCCTTGGGTGTTGGAACTTGAGGTGGGGGCTGAAGGAAAGAACTAGCATGGAAGAAAAAAGGACATGCCTTAACCCCTTTATAAAGGCAACGAATATCAAGCGTCCACAGACGTCCCCTCTGTGGCCTTGAAACATGCCTATTCCCGGGGAATTATGCCAACAGAACGGTTGGGTTACCCACACCCATGTTGATGAAAATCCCGTAATAAGGGGACACGATCTCTGCTCTGACAAGACGTGCCAATAAAAACCGCCCCCCGAAACGTGGGGTAGCAGGCTAGAAAACGGTTCAAAATAATGGTCGGGTAATGATGTAATGTCGTACTACCAAAATTGTTAGCGGATTGGACTCATGAAATATTATACTCTCTATGGAGGTTTGTAGAACTTGTTTTGCAGAGCCGGACATGATTCTTGTGTTCGAAATCGACTTTGAAGTATTTGGAGAAGGAACCCGCCTTGCAATGCCGAAGACAATATGTGTGCCGGACTCATCGTCATTGAAGCCTGGTTCAGGGGCTACTGAGGGAGTCCTGGACTAAGGGGTCCTCGGACAGACGAGCTATATACAAGATAGAAGACTTCGTCCTATGTCCGAATGGGACTCTCCTTTGCGTGGAAGGCAAGCTTGGTGATTCAGATATGTAGATTCCTTTCTCTGTAACCGACTTTGTACAACCCTAGCCCCCCCGGTGTCTATATAAACTGGAGGTTTTAGACTTCTAGAGTTTAGTCACAACAATCATAACTTCATAGGCTAGACTTCTAGGGTTTAGCCATTACGATCTCGTGGTAGATCAACTCTTGTAATACTCATATTCATCAAGATCAATCAAGCAGGAAGTAGGGTATTACCTCCATAGAGAGGGCCCGAACCTGGGTAAACATTGTGTCCCCCGCCTCCTGTTACCATTAGCCTTACAGTTCGGGACACCCTACCCGAGATCCGCCACCGACAGTAAGCCGGTGCCCCCTAATGTTTTTCTTGACGTATTACATAATCCTTCAGTTAAGTTGCCTTCTGAAGAAGATCTTGTAGTTCCTGATCCAGAGGCATAGTTGGTGGCGGCTCTCCACGCCATCCCTGATTGGATAGTCCCCTATTTGGCTTATATGACCTGGGGAGAGTTACCTGAGGATGAAACTTTGGCCAGGCAAATAACCCGGTGGTCTAAGTCTATGACTATTGTCAATGGCGAGTTACACTGATGCAGTGTTACAGGCGTGTTCCAGCGATGTGTTTCTCCTAAAGAGGTGATACGTCTCCAACGTATCTATAAATTTTTTGGTCCATGCTATTATGTTATCCATCTTGGATGTTTTATATGCATTTATATGCTATTTTATATGATTTTTTGGACTAGCCTATTAACCTAGAGCCCATTGCCAGTTTCTGTTTTTTCCTTGTTTTTGAGTTTTACAGAAAAGGAATACCAAACGGAGTCCAATTGACATGCCAATTTTGATGATTTTTTATGGACCAAAAGAAGCCCCCGAAGTAAAAGAGTTGGGCCAGAAGAGTCCCGAGCCATCCACGAGGGTGGAGGGCGCGCCCTGCCCCCCTGGGCGCGCCCCCTGCCTCGTGGGTGAGTTGGAGAGCCCCCTGACATCAGACCGACGCAAAAAATTCCTATAAATACAGAAACCCCCGGAAATAAACCTAGATCGGGAGTTCAGCCGCCACAAGCCTCTGTAGCCACCAAAAACCAATCGGGACCCTGTTCCGTCACCCTACCGGAGGGGGGAATCATCACTGGTGGCCATCTTCATTATCCCGACGCTCTCCATGACGAGGAGGGAGTAGTTCACCCTCGGGGCTGAGGGTATGTACCAATAGCTATGTGTTTGATATCTCTCTCTCTCTCTCTCTTGTGTTCATGATTTGGCACGATCTTGATGTATCGCGAGCTTTGCTATTATGGATGGATCTTATGATGTTTCTCCCCCTCTACTCTCTTGTAATGGATTGAGTTTTCCCTTTGAAGTTATCTTATCGGATTGAGTCTCTAAGGATTTGAGAACACTTGATGTATGTCTTGCGTGGGATACCCGTGGTGACAATGGGGTATTCTATTGATTCACTTGATGTATGTTTTGGTGATCAACTTGCGGGTTCTGTGACCTTGGGAATCTATGAATAGGGGTTCGCACACATTTTCGGCTTGACTTTCTGGTAGAAACTTTGGGGCACTCTTTGGAGTTCTTTGTGTTGGTTTGGATAGATGAAACTGAGATTGTGTGATGCATATCCTATAATCATACCCATGGATCCTTGAGGTGACATTGGAGTTTCAAGGTGACATTAGGGTTTTGGTTGATGTGTGTCTTAAGGTGTTACTTTACTATGAACTCTAGGGCTGTTTGTGACACTTATAGGAATAGCCCATTGGATTGATCAGAAAGAATAACTTTAAGGTGGTTTCGTGCCCTACAATAATCTCTTTGTTTGTTCTCCGCTATTAGTGACTTTGGAGTGACTCTTTGTTGCATGTTGAGGGATTGTTATATGATCCAATTATGTTATTATTGTTGAGAGAACTTGCACTAGTGAAAGTATGAACCCTAGGCCTTGTTTCGAAGCACTGCAATACCGTTTACGCTCACTTTTATCGTTTGTTACCTTGCTGTTTTTATATTTTCAGATTACAAAAACTTATATCTACCATCCATATTGCACTTGTATCACCATCTCTTCGCCGAACTAGTGCACCTATACAATTTACCATTGTATTGGGTGTGTTGGGGACACAAGAGACTCTTTGTTATTTGGTTGCAGGGTTGCTTGAGAGAGACCATCTTCATTCTACGCCTCCCACGGATTGATAAACCTTAGGTTATCCACTTGAGGGAATTTTGCTACTGTCCTACAAACCTCTGCACTTGGAGGCTCAACAACGTCTACAAGAAGAAGGTTGTGTAGTAGACATCAAGAGGGCCATGAGATTCTAAGGGAGATACATGAAGGTGATTGTGGCCATCATGCCGGCTCTAAATCTCTTGTGGCTAAAGCTTTCCGTCATGGATTTTACCGGTTGACGGCTCATGCTGATGCAGAGTGTCTGCTTAGTAATTGTGATGGTTACACCAGAAATTTTCTCGACGGGCTCATGTGCCACTACAAAAGAAGACACATCTGTGACATTTTGGGCCGAACGATTTTTTTTCCTGTCATACTTATGACACTTCTATGATGATAATTGTGACAAAACCCGATATCATCATAGATGTGGTGGGCTCCTACTTCTAGGAAAAAAATGACAGAAAATGGGCTTTTCGTCCTGGGCGGGCCGGAGACACAGCTGCATGACATTCTTTGGGTCGTCCATGACAGAAAAAAACATGGTAGAAGCGAGGGCGAGGAAAATTTTGGGGAGTTCTCGGTTACGGTGGGTGGTCGGGGGCCGAGAAATGCACGTTTCTCTCGTACACGTATGCGCCTGGGTGCGAGGCATTGGGCTATAACTGAACTTGAGCGAGGCGTTTGCCTACTAAACCCGAGCGATTGCACCGCAGGCTACGCGTTACTGAACCTGATCAAGCGATTCCTTCGTTCACTACTGCTGCTAACTGAAGCTGATCAAACTTGCTGCCTCGCTTCCCTTGATGAACAGTGAGCGTTATTGGGGGGTTGGAGGAATAGTTCCCGGTGGGGGGTTGGATGAAGAGGACCCCGTGGTGTTGCCGCTGTTTAAACAGGACCCTGATTGATCGAGCCAGTTGGGCGTGGATGAACAGGACCCCATGGAGGGCTGCATGAATAGGACCCCGTGGAGGGAAGGTTGAATAGTAGCCGGTGGAGGGTTGTTTCAACAGTAGCCGGTGGAGGGCTGGATGAACATTAGCACATGGAGGGGTGGTTGAACAGGACCCCGTGGAGAGGGCTAGTTGAATAGTAGCCGGTGGAGGAGCGTGCGATGGAGGCTGGATGAACAGGAGCCCGTGGATGAACAGTGGCATGTGGAGGCTGGAGGAGGTTGACGGTGGATGAACAGTAGCCCATGGAGGCTAGAGGAGGTCGATGGTGGAGATGAACAGTATCATGTGGAGTCCCGTTTTGCGGTATGCCACACCCCTCCCGATGAACAGGACCCCCGTTTCGACCGTGGCGCTCTAACACAAGTCTGTTTCCTCTATTTTTCGGTACGCCACACCCCTCCCAGTCAACAGGACCCCGTTTCGACCGTACGAGGTCCAGGAGAAGTCCGTTTCCTCCGTTTTGCGGTACGCCAGACCCCTCCCAATGAACAGGATCCCGTTTCGACCGTGGCCAGTCTAACACAAGGCCGTTTCCTCCATTCCGCGGTACGCCAAGCCTCGTTTCCATCGGCTGTTCCATCCAAGCCCTCTTGATGAACATGACGATGCATTCCATTCCGACCCAGCTGGTTGGCTCCCCATGAATAAGACGACGACGCAGTTTCTCGGTTCCGACCCAACCATGTATATGAGCCCTGGCCGTACATATGCGCGAGTAGGCGTTCGAGACCCTGCCCGTATGTACGTACGTGGCCGTATTTTCTTTTTTGCACCCTGGCCGCTATACATACGTGTACATGCTACATGTGCGCCTCTACTACGACATGTGCGTGCCTCTACATCAACCAGTATGTACATACACGTTCGTGACCAGAATGACAATGCTATGTACGCTTCGACCAGGTGGGTCCCGACTGTCAGGCATTTCCTTGCATGCGAAGATGTAGCGGTGGGTCCAACGGTCAGGGGGCGAATCATTTTTTTGCCCGTAATAGGGATGCACTTCCTTGCATGCAAAGATGTAGCTGGTAGGACCTAGCAGTCAGGGGGGAAACGTTTTTTCACGAAATACGGTTGCCCGTTCGGTGGGTCCCTGCTGTTAGGTGGAGGAATCATTATTTTCCATGTAATAAGGAGGCACTTCCTTGCTGCGGCCGTGGACCCAGCTGTCAGCCTGTCCACGTACAGTACTCTTCTGATGGAATTCAGTCGTTGACCACATTGACCATGCCATGCCGAGAGCACCAACGCGGTGGACGACGGCGAGGCCTAGGAAGGGGACGACACGGAGCCGGGGAAGACGTGGTAGTGGATGCCCACACGGAGAGGAGTACGAGGGTTCACTGGTTCGGCTGCGCTGTGAGGTTGCCGTCACTGCAGAATAATAGGGGGTGTGGGTGAGTAGAGGGATGGCCTGGCCAGCGGTGGGATTAGTAGGGGGCGGTGAGGCCTCCGCGGCATCACAACCTGCCACGGGAGGCAGGAGCACGCGGCATGACCGGTGCTAGTTTGGGCGGCTGGAGCAAGAAGACCAGAGGTTGAAGTAGCACTACGACCGTTGGATCAACATTGTACGGCAACTGGAGCTATAATTGTTCATATTGACTAAGTTGACAAAGCCCTCCGTCCTCGTCAACTTAGTAGGCCCACAAGTCAGCCTCCCACTATGGTGGGTTCCAGCTAGCAGGGGGAGTATTCGGTTTTTTTGTGCGTAATAAGGAGGCACTTCCTTGCGTGCGAATATATAGCTGGTGGGTCCGACCTATCAGCGGGGGGCACGTTTTTTTCACGAATACAGAGGCCCTTCCGGTGGGTCCCAAATGTTAGGTGGAGGAATCATTATTTTGCGCGTAATAAGGAGGCATTTCCTTGTGTGCGGCCGTGGACCCAGCTGTCAGCCTCTCCACGTACAGTCCACGTCCAATGGATGTCGTTCGTTGACCATGTTGACCAGGCTGCACCATGGTGGTGGACGATGGTGAGGCCTAGGAAGGGAACGACATAGAGCTGGGGAGGACTCGGCAGTGGTTGCCCACGCAGTGGGTAGTACGTTGGTTTACTGGTCTGGCTGCCGTCACCGAAAAATAACAGGAGGTGTGGGTGAGTAGAGGAATGGCCTGGCCAACAATGGAGTAGGGTGGGGCCGTGCGGCATGTGCGAAATCGCAGCCGGCCACGGGAGGCGGGAGCAGGCAGTCCCATCGGCGCTAGTTTGGGCGGCTGGAGCGAGAAGATCAGATATTGAAGAAGCAACACGGCCGTTGGATTAACATCCAACGGTCACTGCTGCTAGAATTGTTTGTGGACTGATAACCCACAAGTGTAGGGGATAATTGCAGCCTCTTTAGATAAGTAAGAGTGTCGAACCCAACGAGGAGCTAAAGGTAGAACAAATATTCTCTCAAGTCATATCTGCCACTGATACGACTCTACGCATGCTTAGTGTTCTCTTTACCTAGAACAAGTATGAAACTAGAAGTACTTTGTAGGTGTTGTTGGATAGGTTTGCAAGATAATAAAGAGCACGTAAATAAAAGCTAGGGGCTGTTTAGATAAAGAAGCAATAAAGTAAATATAGTGAGTGTGGAAAAGTGGTGGTAGGAGTTGTGAAATTGTCCATAAGCAATTGACTACTTACTAGACCGGTAATCACTATTGCAATTCTATTTGAGGGAGATGCATAAGCTAACATACTTTCTCTTCTTGGATCATATGCACTTATGATTGGAACTCTAGCAAGCATCCACAACTACTAAAGATCATTAAGGTAAAACCCAACCATAGCATTAAAGTATCAAGTCCCCTTTATCCCTTACGCAAACAACCTACTTACTCGGCTATGTGCTTCTGTCACTCACGCCACCCACCATAAGCAAATCATGAACATATTGCAAACCCTACAGCGGGAATCCCTCACACTTGCACGACACGGAGGGCACAATAGGACAGCACCAATAATAAAACATGCAATTCAAACCAATCATAGCAATTCATCAATCACCGGTAGGACAACGAAAATCTTCTCAGACATCATAGGATGGCAACACATCATTGGATAATAATATGAAGCATAAAGCACCATGTTCAAGTAGAGGGTACAACGGGTTGCGAGAGAGTGGAACGCTGGATATAGATGGGGGGAGGTGATGGAGATGTTGGTGAAGATGATGGAGGTGTTGGTGTAGATCGCGGTGATGATGATGGCCCCCGGTGGCGTTCTGGCGCCACCAGAAGCAAGGGGGAGAGAGCCCCCCTTCTTCTTCTTCTTCCTTGACCTTCTCCCTATATGGGAGAAGGGTTTCCCCTCTGGTCCTTGGCTCCCATGGCGTGGGAGGGGTGAGAGCCCCTCCGAGATTGGATCTGTCTCTCTATCTCTCTCTATTTCTGCGTTCCGAGATTCTGCCCTGGCACTGTTTCTTTTATATCTGGAGATCCGTAACTCCGATTGGATTGAAACCTTCGCCTAGATATTTTCCCAAAAATTAGCTTTCTTGCAGCCAAAGTAGAGCATCAACTGCCTTACGAGGGGCCCACGAAGGTGGGGGGCGTGCCCACCTGGAGTGGTGGCGTGGGCCACCCTTGTGGCCACCTCGGGAACCGTCTCGCGTTGATTCTTCCTCCCAAAAATCACAAATATTCCAAAATAATTCTCTGTCCGTTTTTATCCCATTTGGACTCCATTTGATATGGGGTTTCTGCGAAACATAAAACATGCAACAAACAGGAACTAACATTGGGCACTGGATCAATATGTTGGTCCCAAAAAATAGTATAAAAAGTTGCCAAAAGTATATGAAGGTTGAATAATATTAGCATGGAACAATCAAAAATTATAGATACGAAGGAGACGTATCAGCATCCCCAAGCTTAATTCCTGCTCATCGTCGAGTAGGTAAATAATAAAAAGATAATTTTTGATGTGGAATGCTACCTAGCATAATCTTGATCATATGTCTAATCATGGCATGAATATTAAGACACGGGTGATTCAAAGCAATAGTCTATCATTTGACATAAGAACGATAATACTTCGAGCTTACTAATAAAGCAATCATGTCTTTTCAAAACAACATGGCCAAAGAAAGCTTATCCCTACAAAATCATATAGTTCAGCCATGCTTCATTTTCGTCACACAAAATGCTCCCATGATGCACAACCCCTATGACAAGCCGAGCAATTGGTTCATACCTTTTAACGCGCTTCGGCTTTTTCAACCCTCACGCAATACATGAGCGCAAGCCATGGATATAGCACTATAGGTGGAATAGAATATGATGGTGGGGGTTTATGTGGAGAAGACAAAAAGGGAGAAAGTCTCACATCGACGCGGCTAATCAAGGGGCTATGGAGATGCCCATCAATTGATGTCAATGCGAGGAGTAGGGATTGCCATGCAACGGATGCACTAAGAGCTATAAGTGTATGAAAGCTCAAACTGAAACTAAGTGGGTGTGCATCCAACTTGCTTGCTCATGAAGACCTAGGGCATTTGAGGAAGCCCATCGTTGGAATATACAAGCCAAGTTCTATAATGAAAAATTCCCACTAGTGTATGAAAGTCACAATATAGGAGACTCTCTATATGAATAACATGGTGCTACTCTGAAGCACAAGTGTGGTAAAAGGATAGTAAAATTGCCCCTTTTTTCTTTTCTTTTTTTTTCTGTTTTTTTGGATGGGCTTCTTTGGCCCCCCCGTTTTTTATTTAGGCTTCTTTGGCCTCTTTTTTTATGGGGCAATGTTCTATAATGATGATCATCACACTTTATTTACTTATAACTGAATATCTAGAACAAAGATATGACTCTATATGAATGCTTCCGGTGGTGTACCGGGATGTGCAATGATCTAGCATAGCAATGACATCAAAAAACGGACAAGCCATGAAAACATCATGCTATCTATCTTACGATCATGCAAAGAAATATGACAATGAATGGTCAAGTCATGTATATGATGATGATGGAAGTTGCATGGCAATATATCTCGGAATGGCTATGGAAATGCCATAATAGGTAGGTATGCTGGCTGTTTTGAGGAAGATATCAGGAGGTTTATGTGTGATAGAGCGTATCGTATCACGGGGTTTGGATACACCAGCGAAGTTTCCACCAACTCTCAAGGTGAGAAAGGTCAATGCACGGTACCGAAGAGGCTAGCAATAATGGAAAGGTAAAAGTGCTTATAATCCATGGACTCACATTAGTCATAAAGAACTCATATATTTATTGCAAAAGTTTACTAGCCCTCATAGCAAAGTACTACTAGGCATGCCCCTAGGGGGATAGATTGGTAGGAAAAGACCATTGTTCGTCCCCGTACGCCACTCATAAGGAAGACAATCAAAGAAACACCCCATGCTTCAAATTTGTCACACAACGGTTACCATACGTGCATGCTATGGGACTTGCAAACCTCAACACAAGTGTTTCTACAATCCACAAATACCCACTAGCATGACTCTAACATCACCATCGTTATATCGCAAAACTATTGCAAGGAATCAACCATATCATATTCAGCGATCTACAAGTTTATGTAGGATTTTATGACTAACCATGTGAATGACCAATTCCTGTCATCTCTCTAAATATATATAAGTGAAGCAAGAGAGTTTAATTATTTCTACAAAATATATGCCCACGCTCTAACAAACATAAGTGAAGCAAGAGAGCATTCTACAAATGGCGGTTTTCTATGTGAAGAGAAACAGACAATCTAAACTTCAAATGATATAAGTGAAGCATATGAAGCATTCTATAAAGCCATACTCAAAAGATTTAAGTGAAGTGCAATGAGCATTCTATAAATCAACAAAGGACTATCTCATACCAGCATGGTGCATAAAATAAAAGTGAAAACTAAATGCAAAAGACGCTCCAAGATTTGCACATATCGCATGAACGAAACGGATCCGAAAACATACCGATACTTGTTGAAGAAAGAGGGGATGCCTTCCGGGGAATCCCCAAGCTTAGACACTTGAGTCTCCTTGAATATTTACTTGGGGTGCCTTGGAAATCCCCAAGATTGAGCTCTTGCCTCTCTTCCTTTTCCTCATATCGAGAGCTCCTCGATCAAACACTTCATCCACACAAAACTTCAACAGAAAACTCGGTAAGATCCGTTAGTATAATAAAGCAAATCACTACTCTAAGTATTGTTGCAAACCAATTCATATTTTGTTTTTTCATTGTGTCTACTGTAATATAGCTTTTCCATGGCTTAATCCACTGATATAAATTGATAGTTTCATCAAAACAAGTAAACTATGCATCAAAAACAGAATCTGTCAAAAACAGAACAGTCTGTAGCAATCTGAACATTCACCATACTTCTGGTACCCCAAAAATTCTACCAAAATTAGTAACAATAAACAATTTGTACATAAAGACATTTCAAAAAGAATCAGAACTGTTTGACCTTCCAGTAAAAAATGTAAAATTGCGCACTACAGCCAAAGTTTCTGTCCTGCACCATACAAACCAACAAGCATTGTAAACATCCTAAAGGCAAACCTTAGCACATTATTTTTATAATAAAATGGAATTGTACAAGGGGATAATTATTTTTTATGAAAATATTCTGTAATTAAGATTCACAAAGTTTCCGTGAGCATGAACAAAGTTCAAGGAGCTCCCCCACTTCAACAATGCTTGTCTTTCTCACTTTCACTTTCTTTTTTGAAAAGTTTTAGGTTCCCCTCTTTATTTTTTTTGTTTTTAAACTATATAAAAGCACTCAACACAAATAAATGACTCTCAAAAACTTCAAGGTTGTCTCCCTGGTAACGCTTTCTTTAAAGCCATTAAGCTAGGCATATAGTGCTCAAGTAATGAATCCACCTGGATCCCAAGGTATATCAAAGCCAATTTTAATTAAAAATGATTTGTAATTTAGTAGTGAGCACAAAGTAACATATATCATGCAACAACGAAGTCTAACTCTCTTCCTATGCATCGGCATGTTATAAAAGAAAAATTCATGCACACCAAGTAAAGGCCAATGCATAGTATAAGCAGTTTCTTAGAATTTTATCATATTGGAAACATACAGAGGTGGAGATATAGTTCCTCTCTCATAATAATTTTATCATATTGGAAACATACAGAGGTGGAGATATAGTTCCTCTCTCATAATAATTGCAAGCATGAGCAGCAAGCACATGCATATTACATTCATCAAAATTATCATGTGCAACGGTAAAATGCAACCCATCAATATAATCCTTAATAAGCACAAACTTCTCCGATATAGTGTAGTTTGGAGAGTTCAAAAAGATAATAGGACTATCATGCATGGGTGCAATAGCAACAATTTCATGTTTAACATAAGGAACTATAGCAAGTTCATCTCCATAAGTATAATTAATATTGGCATCTTGGCCACAAGCATAGCAAGCATCATCAAAAAGGGATATTTCAAGAGAATCAATAGGATCATAACAATCATCATAGCAATCATCCTTCGGTAAGCACGAAGAGAAATTAAACAATGTATGAGATGAAGAGTTACTCTCATTAGAAGGTGGGCACGGGTAGCTAATCCGATCTTCCTCCTTTTGTTCTTCGCTCTCCTCATCATCTTTTTCATCCAATGACCTCACAGTTTCATCAATTTCTTCTTCCATAGACACCTGCAAAATATTAGTCTCTTCTTGGACAGCGGAGACTTTCTCAATAAATGCATCAATATTGAAGTTGTATTCATAATTTTCATAGAAATATCTAAGTATAGAAAAAATTTCAGGTCTATAAACTGAATCATCAAAATCATCAAACTCATTAAACATAGATTCAATCTCATAAGCACCCATAAAAGCAACGAATTCTTCTATTTGTTCCACACCATAGTAATCATAGATACCGTTAGCATAAGAAGCTAAGGTTTTATTATCATTGAATTTGCATGAAAAGGGAAGGTGTGGAGCCTTCATCCTAGAGCAACAAGTATAATCATATCTCAAGCATAGCTGCCTAGCATACCAATACAACATATAAATTTGATCCCATAATAGTTTCCCTTTTGTGTCAAGCGATAATCCCTAAAGTATTCATGTTGATCCAACGTGTCTCCCATAACACAATTGAATGGGGTTTTCTCAGGATTATCAAAGTAGTACATAATTGCATTCACGTAATGAGCATCGAGGGTTTTAGGAGGTTCCCCATCTCCATGAGTAGCAAGTACACCTAATTTTTTTAGTATTTCATGTTCCATATCCATAACTAAAGATAGAGAACAACTAAGAACAGAAAATAAAAATTACTTAGTGATAAAGCAAACAAGCACACACGAGAATATTCACCCCACGCTATGACTCCCCGGCAACGGCGCCAGAAAAAGGTCTTGATAACCCACAAGTGTAGGGGATAATTGTAGCCTCTTTCGATAAGTAAGAGTGTCGAACCCAACAAGGAGCTAAAGGTAGAACAAATATTCTCTCAAGTCCTATCTACCACTGATACGACTCTATGCACGCTTAGTGTTCGCTTTACCTTGAACAAGTATGAAACTAGAAGTACTTTGTAGGTGTTGTTGGGTAGGTTTGCAAGATAATAAAGAGCACGTAAATAAAAGCTAGGGGTTGTTTAGATAAAGAAGCAATAAAGTAAATATAGCGAGTGTGGAAAAGTGATGGTAGGAGTTGTGAAATTGTCCCTAAGCAATTGACTACTTACTAGACCGGTAATCACTATTGCAATTCTATTTGAGGGAGAGGCATAAGCTAACATACTTTCTGTTCTTGGATCATATGCACTTATGATTGGAACTCTAGCAAGCATACGCAACTACTAAAGATCATTAAGGTAAAACCCAACCATAGCATTAAAGTATCAAGTCCCCTTTATCCCATAGGCAAACAACCTACTTACTCGGGTCCGTGCTTCTGTCACTCACGCCACCATAAGCAAATCATGAACATATTGCAAACCCTACAGCGGGAATCCCTCACGCTTGCGCGACACAGAGGGCACAATAGGACAATACCAATAATAAAACATGCAATTCAAACCAATCATAGCAATTCATCAATCACCGGTAGGACAACGAAAATCTACTCATACATCATAGGATGGCAACACATCATTGGATAATAGTATGAAGCATAAAGCACCATGTTCAAGTAGAGGGTACATCGGGTTGCGGGTGAGTGGACCGCTAGATATAGATGGGGGAAGGTGATGCAGATGTTGGTGAAGATGATGGAGGTGTTGGTGTAGATCGCGGTGATGATGATGGCCCCCGGTGGTGTTCCAGCGCCACCGGAAGCAAGGGGGAGAGAGCCCCCCTTCTTCTTCTTCTTCTTCCTTGACCTTCTCCCTAGATGGGATAAGGGTTTCCCTTCTGGTCCTTGGCTCCCATGGCGTGGGAGGGGCGAGAGCCCCTCCGAGACTGGATCTGTCTCTCTGTCTCTCTCTGTTTCTGCGTTCCGGGATTCTGCCCTGGCACCATTTCTTTTATATCTGGAGATCCGTAACTCCGATTGGATTGAAACCTTCGCCCAGATATTTTTCCAAAAGTTAGATTTCTTGCAGCCAAAGTAGAGCATCAACCGTCTTACGAGGGCCCCACGAGGGTGGTTGGGGGGAGGGCGCGCCCACTTGGAGTGGTGGCATGGGCCACCCTCGTGGCCACCTCGGGCACTGTCTCGCGTTGATTCTTCCTCCCAAAAATCACAAATATTCCAAAATAATTCTCCGTCTGTTTTTATCCCGTTTGGACTCCGTTTGATATGGGGTTTCTGCGAAACATAAAACATGCAACAAACAGGAACTGGCACTGGGCACTGGATCAATATGTTAGTCCCAAAAAATAGTATAAAAAGTTGGCAAATATATATGAAGGTTTAATAATATTGGCATGGAACAAGCAGAAATTATAGATACGATGGAGACGTATCATGGACTAAGTTGACAAAGCCTTTCGTACATGTCAACCTTGTAGACCCACAAGTCAGCCTCCAAATCTGTCCCAAACAGCATACAACCCAAAATTTCTAGCCAGATTCAAATTAATTTTAAAACTAAATATACCTTATTTAAATTCAATGAAATTTTACCCGCACAAAAAAATGAAATTTAAATTATCAAAATCTGAAAGAAAAAAGTATTTCGGAACTAATTGCCTGTTTGCTGTATTTTTTCATTTTACAGCCCATTATTACTTATAGCCCATTTCTTATTACTTATAGCCCATTTTCTGGGCAATATGCATCCCTTCTCGTCTTGAAAGATTTCCGGCCCAGTAGGGCGTAGAAAAGCAACTAGGCCTACGTTGGTTATTCTGCAAAAAACTAAATAGCTGGCAAGCCATTTTCAGAAAGGAAAAAAACAAACTGGGTTGGTCATGTGCTAAACATATGAAATGAAAGCCTGGGCTAGACGGGCCATAGCTCCTGCACAACCCAGTTGATACCCTTCTTCATCCCGAAAAAACAAAATTACTGCGTGCGCTGCTGGGTCCCTACTTTCATCCTCACCATGTACAGTCATCTCCTTATTCCTCTCAGTTGTTGACCATGTTGACAACATCGGAGGGCGGTGCCGCGGCGAGCGAACCAAGGAGGAGGACGATGGTGAGGCCTCGGACGGGAACGAATAGGAGCCGACGAAGTTGCACACAGTTTTATGGTGCGATGTGGCCACGATGCATGCACAGCAGCATAGCCAGCTGTGGGAGGCAGGAGCAGGCGGTCCCGCCGGCGCTGGTTTGGCTTTGGCGGCTGGAGGAAGAAGAGACTGAAGAAACATGACATACGTTGAATGTCAATCCAACGGTTAAGGTTGGCACAATCGTTTGTTCACTAAGCCGACACCAAGTAGCATACTTTTTTATATATAGGAAGAAAAGAAAAACTAGGCTTGTTTTCCTGGTAACATTCCCAAAACTGCGACCATTCGATCTTTTGTCGCAACTAAAACTGTGAGGAAAATGCGTTCGTCTGCCGTCCCCCTCCCAAGGAACGTTCGCCACATAAGGGACTAGCACCCTTGGTTTTCAACCGGGAGGTCTTCGGTTTGAGTCCCAGGAACTATCAATTGTGTCCTCCTTCCTTCCTCGCAAAAAAAGAAAGAAAATCAAAGACTTGAGAAGGCATACAGAACAGGCTAGTGTACCAGTAACGAGACGTTGCTGAGTTTTAGAAAAAAGAGAGACATGCTCCTGTAGCTGGTTCAAATCCAAACCTAGACTATGACTATATATGGTGCTATGCTAGTCTACAAGTAATGAAACTGACATATCCAACGTTCGCTTCTCCTCTTCTCTACTTACTCTGCCTAGCATCAGAAGCTCTGGCCGCAGCAACCATGTCCGCTGGCTGCTCGTCCACCTGCTCTTCAGCAGGCAACAACCAGATATGCGCCAAGTCGCCACATGTACCATTGCCTGTGGATCTCATCACACCCCCGCCGGCACATGCACCGCAACCGGTTGCACATCGCAACCGGCTGTCGTTGGTGTGGTGCCACTGCTGCAAATCACACAGAGTCATCCGTCGCGTCTCAACCACAATCCTCAACCCTGGTCGAGTCTTCTACAAATGCCCGAATCATGGCGTAATAGTATGTTTAAGTGTTGTTCTGCTGCTTTCAGTTGCTGATTTTTTTTAATAGTTTGGTGGATGATCTTCCAATTTGATTCGTGCAGAAAAGGGAAGATTTGTGTGATTTGTATTTCTGGGAAGTTGCTGACGTGGGGGAATGCAATTACGCTGATTATTTGGTTAGCCGAGGAATCCCAATACCAGCAGGTTGGGGCGTTGGACAAGTAACTGAATGAACGACAGAAGAGGAAGATGCAGAGAAGAAGGTTAAAGATGCAGTTCCTCTGATCATGGCCAAGAAACAGCTACTAAACGGCCTTGACAACAATGAGGAGATGAAAGATCTTGTGAAGATAATGGAAAAAATCGATGTGCTCTGTAGGATGATTGTCTCTTTATTTGAAGTGTATGTAGCACTCGTGATGTATTCAGTGGCTATGACATGAGCACTTTGCTGAAACTAGTAATGAATGAAACCTGTGTAGTAGGCTGGGCGTAGTGTTGTGAACATCTAATGATTTCTATTAACGGAATCAGGGGGTATCCCCTTTTGCTCATAAATAAATAAATAGAAGAGGCCCTTTTGGTAATAAATAAATAAATTAGTAGAGGCCCTGTAGGGTCAGCTTTGTTCCCATTCGAAGACATCGAGCAAATTGCAGTCAAACAGCAAACTATGTCATCAAATTCAAGTTTCACATCCAAATATGAGTACAACTAAACAACAATGTCATCATGTTTTAGTCGTCATACAATCACCAAACACAAATCAGCATACATAACAAGTGATGTTCTCACAGCAAAATACTAAAAAACACGTTCATTAGGTTTCAGTTATCATAGCAAACACAATTTCACATAGTAGATAAAAAAACGTGTTCTGACAGGCAAATACGACAAAAGCAATCTAATCATCATCCGCACCAGCAGCGTCTACATCTTTGCCATGTGTATCAGTCTGAATCGTAATTCCCCATGGTGTCATCTTCTTCTTCATCCTCAATGTCCTCGAACGTTGGCTTCTTCTTGATCAACTCTTGTATGTCCACAGCATGACACACAATCTTTTCGCCGGCATCATTGACGTGATGGTTCTCAAAGATATTAGGAACATCTATGTTATCTTGTACATCAGGAGTAGTGTAAGCATCATCTTGTTGTGCAACTTAATTAAACGAATTCCTCTGCTCAAACCTTTGCAATACTCTTCAGTCATCGCTACGTGCAAAGTTGTCTTCCAAGAAAAATATCTGTGTTGCTTGATTTGCTGAAATAAAAGTCTCGTTGGTCTGGTATGCCGCCTTGACATTGATGGATTTGAAATAATCATCAGCTCTGGGTTTTGCGATCCTGGAAAATAGGTTATACCAACACAGCACAACAGAACCACACACCGATGGTCCTCGAAACTGGTGATATACTGCAACCGAACAATGTCTGTTATGTGAGCATACATTTCAGTTGTCTCTTTGTCGTACGTATCCGTGCTCATGATGGCACTGTTTTGTGTCTTCCTGCCTTCGTCGTGTGCAATGGTGTTGTAGCACACATCTCCAACAACGCAAGATTCATAATGTCTTACCCGAGTATGAGAACCCATTGCTAGTGAGTAAAGGGAATCATCAATTGCCTGCCCATCCTCCCGCATCTTCTTAACCTATGGTTATAAAATAGACAAGTTAATCATCTTATGTACTCAATATATTAAAAAAACTGACAGTGCAATTCAAAAGCTTACATGGCTCTTGAACCATTTTGCAAATCATGCCATAACCAGTTTGTCAATGTTTCTTGGATTTTGCGGCAGTAACTCCTTTTTGTAGATGCTGCACAACATAGTGATCGCGTCAAACATCTAAATATATAAGAATGTGCTGCAAGTTTAGTAGATTATGATGTATAAGTTGTAGTACTTAGCACTTACTTGATATAAGGTAGTATCTCAGGATAGTTATTCAACACATACCAAACCATTTTGTCCAAATCTTTAGGTTTGTCCTCTTGTCGACTCTTCCCTGTAACTCGAAAAGAATAATCAAAAACATTGAGCCCGGGATTGTCTTCACCCACATCTTTGCTAAGCTGATCAGCTGTTTCAATGTATTTTGAGCAGAATGTCAATGCTTCTGTAGCAATGTAGGCCTCTGCAATGGAACCCTTGGGTTTAGCTCTGTTCCTAACATAGCCCTTGAAAGTGTCTAGCCGCCTTTCAATAGGGTACATCTGGCCATACTGTATTGGACCTCTAAGTAGTGCGTCATAAGGTAGATGAACAGCCAA
This sequence comes from Triticum aestivum, assembly GCF_018294505.1. Classification (NCBI taxonomy): domain Eukaryota; kingdom Viridiplantae; phylum Streptophyta; class Magnoliopsida; order Poales; family Poaceae; genus Triticum; species Triticum aestivum. The sequence goes on along the minus strand of NC_057804.1, from coordinate 445,066,766 downwards.
ATGCACCATCACATCAAAGAAGGCTGGAGGATATATCTTCTCAAGGTTGCTTATCTTGTCTTTAAGACGCTCCAAAGCATCTATCCTGATATTTTCTACTACAGAGTTCCCTGAAGAATTGTCCCAACTCTACAACTGCTCTGTATAAGTCAGGGCGGCCCAATCCTCTAAGGATAATAGTTAAAACCCTTTGAAGTAGGACATGGCAGTCATGAGTTCTCAACCCTTGTACCAGTTTCCATCTGCACTGACTCTCCTTTCAGGGTCGGAAGCAAATCCATGTGGGAATCTCACACGTGACAGGACCTCACAGAATTCTTTTCTTTTTACCTTGTCCAAGATGTACACAGCTAGTGCCATATCCCGTGGTTTACCTTCATCTTGCACCTGCAAATCCTGTCTGATACCTAGGTGTGTCAAATCAACCCTAGATTTTAAGGTATCTTTCATCTTGCCTTCAATATTAAGAAGTGTGTCGATAATGATGTCACATATATTTTTCTCGATGTGCATCACATCAAGATTATGCCGCAGATCCAAATCTTTCCAATACTCCAAGTCCCACAAAGTGGACCTGCGGGTAAATAATAATCTCTCTTTTGCCGTGCCACACTTCCTTTTCCCGCTACCATTACTAGGATGGTTTCCTAGTGTAGTATGACTGACCTTCTCTAATTCCACTTGTAACTCATCGGCGGTGAGCCTCTTTGGCGCATCACGGTTTTCAGGCTTTGCATTGAACACATGGCTTCGATATTTTCTAGGATGCGGCTTGTCCTTGGCAAGGAAATGGCGGTGTCCAATGTAACCGATCTTGCTAAGTATTGCGTATGATAGCGGATTCCTGTCACAACGATAATCATGGATGCACCAAACTATAACCATGTGTAGTTCACCCTAACATAGTGCCCAAAGCTGGATAATCATGGATGCACCAAATTATAACAGCACGCAGAAAGAAATCAATTGGTGGGCTTCTATATAGGTCTCGAGTGAGAACATCCCTCCATAGATGTTGAAGTTCCTCCACAAGAGGCTCCATGAATAAATCAAAATCCTTTCCAGGACTTTTTGGACCTGGGATGAGCAAGGCCATCATGTAGTTTGATTCTTTGGTACAGACATTTGGAGGCATGGTGTAAGGGATAACAAGCACTGGCCACATGCTATATGTGGCGCTCTGGTGGCCAAATGGGTTAAATCCATCTGAAGCTAAGCCAAGTCTAATGTTTCTCGGGTCAGCAGCAAACTTTTTGTGTTTATGATTGAAGCTTTTCCACTCACCACCATGAGATGGATGGCTCATTACATTCTGATCTCTGTACTCCTGGTTCCTAGAATGCCACAGTACATCCTATCTTGTTTCAACATCATGAAACAACCTCTGCAATCTTGGTATAATTGGAAAATATCTCAGAACATTATGAGGAATCCTCTTCACAGTATCGCCATCTTTCCATATTGATGATTTGCATTTCGGGCATTCACTTAAGTTGGCATAATACTTCCGGAACAGAACACAATTATTCTTACAAACATGGATCATATCATATCCAATTCCAACTGCACGAAGGAAATTCTTCATTTTACTGTAGGTGTGTGGCAGCTCAGACACATCTGGGAAAGATTTGCGGAAATCAGCCAACATCGCATCGAATGATTTGTTGGTCATCCGCTCAGATGTCTTCAACTGAAGAAAAGTGACCATAGCTGGGAATACTGACATCTTATTTCCAGGGGTGACAGCCACGTCACATTGTTCCAACATGCGGGCCCACTGTTTTTCTTCTGCAGGTGAAAGTTCATGAAATGCACGAGCATTTCGTAGCATTGTTTCAATGTTGGTCAAATTCACTAGCTCCGCCACCACCACCTCCTCCTCCTCTTCCACCTGAGCATCAGGCAGATCAAGATGGTGATCTGCTGCTTCCACGTAGTCAATAACATTGACGTTCACAGCTTCACCATGATGAACCCACCTAGACCGACATCCCATACAAGTGTAGATGATTTTGCACAGTTGACTGGGGTCTTGTAACTAAATTCATACAAATGCTACACGGGCAGAGCACATCTGATTTCGGACCACCGTACTCAACTCTAATAAAGTTCATGAAGTTTTCAACCCCCTCGACATATGCAGCGGAGCATCTTCGAGCAGAAGTTATCCAAGTCTTGTCCATCTGATAGACATACAAATTAGTTCTTCTACTAGATATTATAGGAAAAAACATATATGATTTTTTATGAAGTCCAGAGAAAAATACCTAGGTCGATGGCTAAAGCTATGGCAAGATATTTGGACGAGCAGATCTAAGTAACGAAATATATGTAAAGCTAATTCAGCAAACAGATTTGAGTGCTAAATTATGGCAGGTTGTTTCCGCAGTCAATGAGGCCGAGCACACAGCCATGGAACCATCGAAGGCCATAGTAGCAACAAAGATCGAGTATAAAACAGTGAAGAGCTATTTCACCTAACAGATTGGCTACTAGACCATGGCAATCTATGTCAATATAAATATATGGTAGGTGTCGGCGTCCTGGACTTGGGGTATCCAGTCCTGCTTGCCTGCGGCCCACCGCGTGTCTCCATCGATGGCCTGGTACGGCCCAGCTTCAACATTAACACCACAAGACCCTCGTGAGGGGCCAAGCCTCACGAGGCGGACGGCGGCAAGACCCCTGAAGGAGTTGGCCTCCTCAGGAGGCCTCCTGAGGGGCGGAGAGTTCTAGGCAGCTACCTCATGAGGCTCAGCTGACGTGAGCCATGACGACCAAGGCCAGGCGGGCGCCAGGCGGGGTGCAGAGTGCAGGTTTCCTCTTTGGTGCAAGGGAGGCAAGCCACAGGCGCGAAGTCCCGAGGAATCAGACAAAGGTTTCCATTCTAGTGCAACAAGACCAAGACCGCCAGCACGGCAGGACGGAGGTCATCACCGAGCCCACCGTAGCGTCACGACCAGAGGCTTTTCGCAGGTGAAGACTACTTTTGTCAGGATAGACTTTACTACTTGTCCCCTTTCAAATCCCTCCGTTGTGGAATCCCTTCCCGCTCATATTTGGGAAGAGGACCAAGGCCTCTATATATAGGACTTAGCCACCACCATAGGGGAGAGATCCATTCCATCCTGAGCACCACACTAGCTCAAGAACACCTCACCTCCTGAGGCTTGTTCATCTTTTATACTAGTTCATCCATAGCCCCTCGAGGCAATCGACCACACCACACTAGATTAGGGTATTACACCACAACGGTGCCCCGAACCAGTATAAATCTCTGTGTCTTTGTGTCTCTGTGAGCTTGATGCGCTAGGCTAGGGAGGATCGCGAGTAGGCAGGCTCGGCAGGTTGAGATCTCCGCACGCATCCCAGAGTTCGAACCTCTCAAGGGTTGCTGGATCTCAAAATCTGACATTTTGTGCGCCAGGTAGGGGTGTGTCGGATCCTCTCTTCCGATGTTCGATCCGCCACTGCTCCGACACCTCCATGGCCGATGCACGCAGGGCTCACACCGAGCGTCGGGCTGTAGTCGCCGCCCGCGTCGCTCAGATGGCTCGGGCGGGTGACAGCTGCACCCGCCGCGCTCTTTCTCCAGTGGCCAACGCAGCCACGGGCCCTGCCGGCCACAAGCAACAAGCTTCATCACTGCACCCTTCGGTGCGCCGTGATGGCCGCACCGCCACTCCATCACTGACCCCTGCAGCTTTGTCATCCCACGTGCGCCGCGGCCAGGTGGATGCGCAGGCCGCTCTGCTCACAGTGCGGGAGCTTCTTCGCTACCGTCCATTGGGTGATCTCTAGGAGGAGTGGCTTGAACTTATCGCTGAGCTCATCAGCGTCGTGCACGGGGGCTCCGACAGGCCGGCTCGCTCGCTGCCTCAGCAACCACCTGCAGCGGGCGATGTCGCGCACGGGGCTCCTCCTCCGCCTCCGGCCCGAGGCGCCATCGTTGAGCCAAGGCGTATGGCCCCATGGCGCGACCCGCAGCGCTCGGCACCGGCTCAAGATGACGTGAGATGCCAGGTGGTGCAACGTCCCCAAGGAGAACCACGCGTTCTTCCAGCGCGCCAGCACCAGGCTCGCGAGCCGCCATAGGAGGTGGCGGTGCGCATGCACCAAGACTTTGTTCCTCCCCCTCGACGACCTCTGGTGGCCACGGCGGGATGCCGCGCGTTCACTGCAAAGCTCCGCAACATCGTCTGGCCGAGCAAGTTCAAGCCTGACCTGCCTCCACGCTACAACAGCACTGTAGACCCTGCCGAGTTCCTACATCTCTAGGAGCTGAACATCGAGGCAGCCAACGGCAACAAGAAGATCATGGCAAATTGGTTCCCGATGACCCTCAAGGAAGGCGCGCGTTCTTGGCTCTTGAACCTGACCGAGGGGTCGGTTTCTTCCTGGGAGGAGATGCGCAGCTGCTTCATCTCCAACTTCCAAGGCACCCGCGGTCGTCCGCCCGCCGCGGGCGACCTGCACCGTGTCAAGCAGCAACCTGGAGAGACCCTGCATAAGTATATCCAGCGCTTCAACAACGTCTGCCTCAAGATTCCCAAGGTGTCTGATGAGGCCATCATCTCCGCGTTCATCGATGGCGTCCGTGATATCAAGATGAAGGAGGAGCTCGCTATCCACGAGGACCTCTGCACTGCTCTGGAGATGTTCAACATGGCGAACAAATGTGCGAGGGCTGAGGAGGGACGCCTCTCCCTCCTCGAGCTCCCCGATGTTGATCCAGAAGACAAGAAGACCAAGACCAAGGACACAAAGTGCAAGGGGCCAACAGTGCTGGCGGCAGAGCCAGAGACCAAGCGCGGCTGCGACTATCCCGAGTCATCCTAGGGCAAGCGGCCGTTCTGCACCTTCCGCAATGTCTACAACCACAACACCAGCGACTGCCAGGAGCTCAGGGCTCTCCACAATGGGCACCTCGGTCGACGCCTTGAGCGCAATGATCGGGGCTACAGTCATGGTGGTGGCCGAGGCGAAGGACGCTGGGATGGACGTGACCGCCGTCAGGAGTGGCGCGACCAGCCTTGTGAGGACCGCTGGCAGGACCAGCCTCGCGAGGGCAACTGGAGGGAGCAGCCTCGTGAGGATCGCCCTCAAGGCAATGCAGCTTTGCCTCCACCGCCAAGAAGGAACGAAGATCACCATCAGCACGACGGGGCTGGGGGCTTCCAGGAGCCGCGAGCCATCGCTTGCATCTTGGGCGGCTCACAAGCCCCAGCTTTCCACCGTGTCTTCAAGCAGTTTGCGCGCGAGGTGAATGCAGCGCTCCCCAAGCTTGAAACAACTCACCCCCTCAAGTGGTCCAAGTGCTCCATCACCTTCGACTCCTCAGACCAGCTCAGGTGCGCAGCCACCATTGGCGCGCTCCCCATGCTCTGCTCCCCCATCATCAGCAACGTAACCGTCACCAAGACCCTCATCGGTGGCGGAGCAGGGCTCAATGTTCTCTCTGTTCAGACATTCAACAGACTCCAGGTGCCGTACTACTAGTTGCACCCCACCAAGTCATTCTCAGGAGTGACCAACTGATGAACACACCCGATCGGGCAGGTTCGCCTCCCAGTCACCTTCGGCGAGCGCAACAACTACCATACCGAGCTCATTGACTTCGACATTGCCGACATTCGCCTGCCCTACAACGCCATCCTTGGGTACCCAGCACTGGCCAAGTTCATGGTAGCAACACACCACGGCTAAAACATCCTCAGGATGCCGGGAAGCAGCAGCAGCATCACAGTCGCCTGTCAGGAGAAGGATGCGGTGTGCTCCCTTGAGCGCGCTTTCCAGGCTGCAGCAGTCGAAAACCCAAAAGACGAAGATGGTTCCCTCCCTCCTGAGGTCGCCCCCAAGACGAAGAAGCTGCAGCTGGACCAAGGGTCTCATGAGGGAGCATCACTCAAGGACGCAGCGATGAGTCTCACATCCCCGGACGTGGCACCTTCTCCCATCACATAGGGAGGCGCGCCCAGTGCCCCTCTCAGGCTGGGCTCGGGGGCTCTCCTTTGGAGGTCCTCAGACCTAGCCAATGTCACGAGAGTGGCGCTCGGGCGCCATGTGGAGGCGCGCTTCAAAGCACGCTTCCCAGGAGAAAGCAGCAGGCGTGAGGCACCAGGCGTCTAGGAGTTCAGCAGCAAGGCGATCGAGGAGATTCTGGAAGGAAGGGTTCTGCAAGGCGATCGTCGCCTGCTGCGAGGCGGAGCTCACTGCCCTAGCGAGGGTAAAGAGCTCCGCGTCTGCATCGACATCCCTGGGCTCAATAGGGTCACGTCTCGGCAGCTCATGTGGCCGTCCTGTGTCGGCCGATGCGAGGGTACGCCTCACAGCTACGTCTGCATGCCTTTCGGCCTAGCGGGCGCAGCTGAGGCGTTCCAGCTATGCATAAGGGACGCTCAGGTGGCCTGTGAAGCCAGGCACCAGGCGCTCCTGGCGGAGATGGAGGAGCACTCTCAGGAGCCTTCCGGTCCCTCCGAGCCTCTCTAGGCTCGGCACTGGAGCGACTAATGAGGGACGGCTTCAGCAGTGCACATTTTTTGGCTACTTCAACAACTCTTCAGTAACGGTACCAGGTGACATCTCCCTAGTTCGTTCAGTTTGGGGGCTCCCCTCGGGCTGCATCATCCCCAGGTTGTGTGGGTCTGACCCTACGACATGTATCCCTTTTGCATTTTATTAGATCTAGTTACAATCCTTTGCAAGCTACTTTTGAATTACAATCTGCCTGACCGATGCTTCATCACTAAGAACGTCCCGCACCCTTGCAAGACCTCCCGCGGCCGCCTCATGATTAAGGACTATCACAGCGTCAGCGTCGCTAAACCCATGTAGCTCAGCTCTAGCTCACGGATCAGTCCCGTGTACGTCACCTCCCATGGCTCTTGGTGCCTTGTTCTCGCATGAGCTAATCGTGGTGGGTGAGCAAGGGCGCGTGACATGCTGCCCCTGTGGCCACGGGAACTGCGCGCCGATTGTTTTTCTTAACGATCTTTGCATGAGAAGACTGGGCACGGCATCCCTGCTCGGGTCCGTCCCTACAGCGTCGATAAATCCAGCGGCTGAGCTTTGTCTGGCAGGCCAGTCCCGTTCACGTCACCTCCTGGTGTCGTTGGTGTCTGGCCTTCTCATGCAATAGCCTCAGGAAATTCATTCAGCACAGGCTGCCTAACTATCTCGCAGGACCAATTCAAGCATCTCCAATCAAGACTAGGCGCAACCCGCCTTGAGGTAGGGCCTCGTGAGTCTGGCACTAGCTCACGGGTTCCCATATACACCTCCTCCAGCCCTGCCGTGCAAGCCACGTGCCAGGGCGGGGCTGTACATACCCCAGGGGCTCTCCTCAGAGGGAGCCCCCTCCCACGCACCAATGGAAGCACCATGCTCCGTGCTGTCCGTCGACACTACCGAGGAGCAGCTATGCCCGTGCAAGAGAGGAAGCGCTATGCTCCATGCTGGTGATAAACAACTGGGGGTGGCCTCACGACCGCGTTAACCTCAGGGAGCCTCCGGGCTCAGTGACTAGCCTCACCACGTTGATCTCCCTTAGGATGGTAGCGCGAGGGGGCTGGGCACGGTGGTTACGCTCAGGCCACGCCTGGCGTACCCCACCTCGCCAGGCCTCAGGGCCTGGTCTTCGCGCACCCCTTCCAAGCGAGAGCTCGGCGAGGGAAAGGTAGGATTGTCTATTCGTATGTCAAGGGGGGCCCCTGAGCATCGTGACTCGGGAGCCTAACTGATCACGTAGCCCCTCAGCTCTTGGGATCATCCTTGTGATTCGGATGACTCAACGACGGCAGAGGTAATGCACGGGGCCGGGCCCTGCCGACGCAGAACACCAAGACCTGGTTGTCACTCTTCTCCTTCAAGTCGTTCGTACGTCAAGGGGGACTCCTGAGCATCGCGACTCAGGAGCCTAACTAGTCCCGTAGCCCCTCACCTCTTGGGCTCGTCCTGGTGATCTGGACGACCCAATGATGGCTGAGGTACGCATGGGGCCGGGCCCTGCCGGCGCAGAACACCAAGGCTTGCCCCTGCTTCTTTTCCTAAGCTGTTCGCACGTCAAGGAGGACTCCTGAGCATCGCGACTCAGGAGCCTAACTGGTCCCATAGCCCCTCACCTCTTGGGCTCGTCTTGGTGATCCAGATGACCCAACGATGGCTGAGGCACGCGTGGGGCCGGGCTCTGCCAACGCAGAACAACAAAGCAAACCGAAAAGCTAAAGGAGCATAATCTAGTTATTACAAGACATATTGTTCCAAGCAAATAGTTTTAAACGTCTCCCCGAGGCATGTCACATGGTGCAAGATAAACAGGCAAAAGCAGAATCTCTGAGCCACCTCTTTAGACTTGGGCATCACCACTGCTCACCAGCGGAACCTGATCGCCAGGTGCGTCGCTCGTCCCACCGGCTTCACTTGGAGGACCAACCACCATGTACTTGTTCAGCATGGCGTCCATGAAGCTCTTCACGGCGGCAACAGCAGCATCTTGGGAGTCGGCGTCCATCGGAGTAAGGAAGGAGGAGAGGTTGAAGCTGGCATCCAGGAGATGAAGGTGGCTGAAGACGCATGTCAAAGCCGAGGAAGAAAGTGAGCGCGCCTCGCCTTCCACCAGGGATGTAAACCCATCGATAGCATCTTCGAGCACCGCCACGACTTCAGGAAGCAGAGCAGCAGGGCTCTCCCTCGGGGTCGTCAACACCGCCTTTCCCGAGGAACCATCTCCAAAGAGCACCTTCTGGGCCTTGTGGAAGTGCGCCTCGAGGGAGGAGAGGGTGTCGTGCTCCATGGTGGCCACCTTCTTAGCCTCGGACAGGGCAGCCTGTGCTGCCTCCGCCTACTACTTCATCTTCGTCAGGCAGTCACGCTCCCCAGCCTGCTCTAAGGCTTTCTTCTTCACCTCATCGTCTCGATTGGCAACGGCAACCTCCCGGGCCTTCAGCTTCTCCTCGCGCTCCTGGAGCTGGCTGGGCTGGGTGGCCTGCTGGTCCTGGAGGGTCTTCGGATCAGCCTCCGCCACACGACGCTGGTCCTCAGCTTCTATGGCCTCCTTCTGCGCTAGGTCGCGCGCCATGGCGGCCACACCAAGCGCCTTCTGGGCCTCCTCCGCAGAGCCCAGGCCGCGCGGACAGACACATGAGCCTTGAGCCAACCAAAGATCAACCCCAGGCGTCCTCGCGCCGAACGACAATCCGGGCCCTGAGGCTCACCCTTGACTCTTCCAGGGTCCCGGAGGAAGCAGGAACACCCTGACTCGGACATGCACTGGCCAAGGGAGGAGATGCCCTTGGTGCCAAGGCAAAAGAAACCTCAGCCTCATGAAGGACCGGGGGCTCCAGAGGCTGGTTGTCCTCAGCAGCCGCGGCAGGACTAGGTGCCAGAGGAGTCAGGCCTGCCTAGGGCACCGGCACCTCCTGAGGACGGGCATCCACGTCCTCCGAAGCTGGCGTTGCCCCTGGGGCTATGGGGGTTGTGGCATCCTCCTTCACCAGGGCCGTGGGGCCACTCCATCACTTGCAGCCATGGCGACCTCTGTACCCTCCTTCTGCTTCTTCGGCGGCTACTGCCTAATGACAAGAGAATACACTCAGCACCACTTCAAGAACCGACAAATCAAGGATAAGGGAGAAACGTACTGGTCAACGAAGGCTTAGTGCCTCTTCATGCTTAGCAGCGGGCGCTGGGGCGGAGTAGCTTGTCCCGAGCCCTTGGGAGCAGGAGGGCTTGCGGTTGGCGCCACCTGGGACGGCGTCGGCGAAGATGGGCTGCTGCCCGAAGAAATCACTACGGTCCTGCTTTTCGTCACAATTGATCGCTTGTGCTGCTTCAAGGAGGTCACCGCAGACCTTGTGGTGACACCTGGAGGGCGCGACACCTCCACCATCGGGGGCTCGCCATCATCATCGTCATCCGGAAGGTCGCGCAGGAGCTCCCTTTGCTCCGAGGCAGAGGATTCGTCCACAACCTCATCCTCGATGGCCTCGGAGGATTGGCCGTCGGAGGAGAGGAGCACCAAGGTGGCAGGCGGCAAGGAAGACCCCAGCCGCACAAACCCGAGCTCGTCGAAGACGGGCATGGCCGCGACGACCTCATCGGCATTGTCATGGTAGTACAGCGGGAGCGAGCCCTCCAGAGGATCGCTCGGGTCCTTCCCCGTCAGGTAGAGCAACACCTTCTTCAGCTCCTACTCGGGAAGGGTATCTCGACGTAGGCGAATCTTGTCGTCGTCGCCACCAAGCTTCCATAAGGGACAGGGGCGATTTTGAAACGACACAACGTGCTGCTTTAGGAACTCCCCAATGAGCATGACCCCCGTTAGCTTCGCGTCCTTCAGCTCCTTGTCCATCGTCCTCACGAACGGTGTCAGGGCAGGGTCGGCGATCTGACTACAAAAACAATACACATCTGTGATATTTTGGGCCGAACGAATTTTTTTCTATCATACATATGACACTTCTATGATGATAATTGTGACAAAACCCGGTATCATCATAGATGTGGTGGGATCCTACTTCTATGACAAAAAATCATGACAGAAAATGGGCTTTTCATCCTGGGCAGGCCGGAGACGCAGCTGCATGACATTCTTTGGGCCGTCCATGATGGAAAAAACCATGGTAGAAGCGAGGGGGAGGAAAATTTCAGGGAGTTACCGGTTATGGTGGGAGGTTGGGGGCCGAGCGATGCGCGTTTCTCTAGTACACGTACGCGCATGTGTGCGAGGCGTTGGCTCTAACTGAACCCGAGCGAGGCGTTGGGCTCTAACTAAACCCGAGCGATTGCACTGCAGGCTACGCGTTACTGAACCCGAGCGATCGATCGATGGCTGTTAACTGAACCCGATCGAGCGTTTCCTTCGCTACTGCTGCTAACCGAAGCCGATCGATTGGATGAACAGTGTGTGTTGTGTGTGTGTGTGGGGGGGGGGGGGTTGGATGAGCAGTGAGCGGTGGTGTTGACTCTGGATGAATAGGACCCCGTGGTGTGGAGGGCTGGATGAACAGTAGACGGTGGAGGGGTGGCCGTGGAGCGGTGGTTGAACAGGAACCCGTGGTGTGGAGGGATGGATGAACAGTAGACAGTTGAGGGGTGCCTGTGGAGGGGTGGTTGAACAGTAGCCAGTGGAGTAGTGCACGGTGGAGGCTGGATGAACAGGAGCCCGTGGAGGCTGAAGGAGGTCGACGGTAGCCCGTGGAGGCTGGAGGCGGTCGACGGTGGAGATGAAAAGTATCCCGTGGAGTCCCGTTTTGTAGTACACCACACCACTCCTGATGAACAGGACCCCCATTTTGACCGTAGCGCTGCAAAACAAGTCCGTTTGGTCCATTTTGCGGTACGCCACACCCCTCCTAATCAATAGGACGCCCGTTTCGAACATAGGAGGTCCGTTTCCTCCATTTTGTGGTACGCCACACCCCTCCCGATCAACAGGACCCCCGTTTTGACCGTAGGAGGTCCGTTTCCTCCGTTTTGCAGTATGCCACACCCCTCCCGATCAACAGGACCCCGTTCCGAACGTAGGAGGTCTGTTTCCTCCGTTGTGCTGTACGCCAGGCCTCGTTTCCATCGCCTGTTCCATCCAAGCCCTCCCTATGAACACGACCACGCATTCTGTTCCGACCTAGCCGGTTGGCTCCCCATGAACACGACGACGATGCTGTTTCTCTGTTCCGAACCAGCCATGTACGTATGCGCGAGTAGGCGTTCGAGACCCTGCCCGTATGTACGTACGTGGCCGTATTTTCTTTCTTGCACCCTCGCCGCTGTACGTACATGTACATGCTACGTGCGCGCCTCTACTACGACACGTGCGCGCCTCTACTAAGGCACGTGCGCCCCTCTACATCGACCAGTATGTACGTACACGTTCGCGACCAGAATGACAAGCTACATACGCTTCGACCAGGTGGGTCCCGATTGTCAGGCACTTCCTTGCCTGCGAAGATGTAGCTGGTGGGTCCCAGCAGTCAGGGGGCGAATCATTTTTTTGCCCGGACACACTTCCTTGTGTGCGAAGATGTAGCTGGTGGGTCCCAGCAGTCAGGGGGCGAATCGTTTTTTTTTGCCCGGACACACTTCCTTGCATGCGAAGGTGTAGCTGGTGGGTCCTAGCAGTCAGGGGGAAACATTTTTTTGTGAAATACGGTGGCCTGTCCGGTGGGTCCCCGCTGTCAGGTGGAGGAATAATTATTTTGCGCATAATAAGGAGGCACTTCCTTGCTGCGGCCGTGGACCCAGCTGTTAGCGTCTCCACGCACAGTACTCTTCCGATGGAAGTCGGTCATTGACCACATTGACCACGCCACGCCGAGGGCACCACGACGGTGGACGACGGTGAGGCCTAGGAAGGGGACGACACGGAGGCAGGGAAGTCTCGGCAGTTGTTTCCCACGCGGAGGGGAGTACGACTGTACAAGGGTTTACTGGTTCGTCTGCCGTCGCCGGAGAATAACAACAGGTGTGGGTGAGTAGAGGGATGGCTAGGCCAGCGATGGGAGTGCGGTGGGGCGGTGAGGCCTGTGCAGCAGCACAACAGACCGCGAGGTGGAGGGAGCAGGCAGTCCCGCTGGCGCTTGTTTGAGCGGCTGGAGCCGGAAGAGCAGAGATTGAAGAAGCACGACGGCCGTTGGATGGACATCCAACAGTCACTGCTTGTACGTCAACCTTTTTTTAGGAAAGCCTCAAATCTGTGGAAAACAGCATACAGCCCATCTGCCATTATTTCTAATAATTTACAGCCCATTTGCTAATTCTTAAGGGTTTTTTGGAGCCCATATTCTTTTTGTTAGCATTACAGCCCATATTGTGGCCACGGTTAAAAAATTATACGAAATTTTGCATATTTCGGTGCGGTCCGAACTATTTTTAATCCAAAAACTTTGACTCACATTCAAACTGATTTTAAAAATAAAAGTATATCAATATAAAATCCAACAAATTCTCCACGCATAAAAATTAATGTCATTTAAAATCTTGAAATGAAAAAAAAGATATTTGCAACTAATTGCCAGTTTGATGTGTTTTAAAAATGTACAGCCCATTTCTCATTACTGATGGGCCATTTTCTCGGCTAGCCGAATGAAAGCTCTCCTCGTCTTGAAAGATTTGTAGCCCAATAGGCCTGACAAAGCGACTTACTTGGCAAATCAAAAAAAACTGGGCTATGGCCGTGGACCCAGCTGTCACCCTCTCCATGTACAGTACTCTTCGATGGAAGTCGTTCCTTGACCATGTTGACCACGCCGCGTGGAGAGCACCACGGCGGTGGACGATGGCGAGGCCTAGGAAGGGGACGACGCAGAGCCGGGGAAGATGCGTCAGTGGAAGCCCGCGCGGAGAGGAGTACGAGGGTTCACCGGTTCGGCTGTGGTGTGAGGCTGCCGTCGCCGCAGGGCCTGGCCAGCGGTGGGAATAGTAGGGGGCGGTGAGGCCTCCGCGGCAGCACAGCCGACCACGGGAGGTAGGAGCATGCGGCATGACCGGCGCTGCTTTGGGCGGCTGGAGCAAGAAGACCAGAGGTTGAAGAAGCACTACGGCCGTTGGATGGACATCGTACGGTCACTGGAGCTAGAATTGTTCATATTGACTAAGTTGACAAAGCCCTTCGTCCCCGTTAACTTAGTATGCCCACAAGACTGCCTCCCACCAAGGTGGGTCCCAGCTAGCCGGGGGAGTATTCATTTTTTTTGTGCGTAATGAGGAGGCACTTCCGGTGGGTCCGAGCTGACAGCGGGGGGAACGTTTTTTTCGCGAAATACGGTGGCCTGTCCGATGGGTCCCAGCAGTCAGGGGGAAATGATTTTTTTGCAAAATACTGGTGGCCCGTTCGGTGGGTCCCCGCTGTCAGGTGGAGGAATAATTATTTTATGTGTAATAAGGAGGCATTTCCTTGCGGCTGCCGTGGACCCAGCTATCAGCCTCTCCATGTACAGTACTCTTCCGATGGAAGTCGGTCGCTGACCACATTGACCACGCCGCGCCGAGAGCACCACGGCGGTGGACGATGGCGAGGCCTAGGAAGGGGACGTCGCGGAGCCCGGCCACGAGAGGCAGGAGCAGGCGGTAGCACAGCCGTCCACGGGAGGCAGGAGTAGGCGGCAAGACCGGCGCTGCTTTGGGCGGCTGGAGCAAGAAGACCAGAGGTTGAAGAAGCACTGTGGTTATTGGATGGACATCATATGGTCACTGGAGTATTGACTAAGTTGACAAAGCCCTCCGTCCCCGTCAACTTAGTAGGCCCACAAGTCAGCCCAACAATATGGTGGGTCCCAGCTAGCAGGGGGGTATTCATTTTTTGGGCGTAATAAGGAGGCACTTGCTTGCGTGCGAAGATATAGCTGGTGGGTCTGACCTGCTAGCGGGGGAAACATTTTTTTCGCGAAATACAGAGGCCCTTCCTGTGGGTCCTAGCTATCAGGTGGAGGCCGTGAGGCCTGCGCGGCAGCATAGCCGGTCGCGGGAGGAGGGAGCAGGCAGTCCCGCCGGCGCTTGTTTGAGCGGCTGGAGCATGAAGAGCAGAGATTGAAGAAGCACGACAGCCGTTGGATGGACATCCAACAGTCACTGCTCTTGTGTGTTGACTAAGTTTATAGGGCATTGCGTGTGCGTCAACCTTTTTTTTATGAAAGCATACGCGTCAACCTGTAGTAGGCGCACAAGTCAGCCTCAAATCTGTGGAAAATAGCATACAGCCCATCTGCCATTATTTCTAATAATGTACAACCCATTTGCTAATTCTTAAGATTTTTTTGGAGCCCATCTTCTTTTTGTTAGCATTACACCCCATATTGTGGCCACGGTTAAAAAGTATATGAAATTTTGCATATTTCGATGCGGTCAACTGTTTTTAATCCAGAAATATTGATTCACATTCAAACTATTTTGAAAAATAATTTATATAAATATAAAATCCAAATAATTGTCCACGCATAAAAATAAATGGAATTTAAGATATTGTAATGAAAAAAATTGAAACTAATTCCCGGTTTGATGTGTTTTAAAAATGTACAGGCCATTTCTGGGCAAACCGAATGAAACTCTCCCCATCTTGAAAGATTTGCAGCCCAGTAGGGCCGATAAAGCAAAGTAGGCCTTGTTTGGGTATTTCTTAAAAAAATAGAATTGGGCTAGCCATTTTCAGCAAGAAAAAACACAACTGGGCTCATGATGTGGTAAACATAAATAAAACCCTGGCTAGACGGGCCACCGCCCCCGCATAGCCCCGTTGTTACCCTGATCCATCGCTAAAACTAGTATAAATAACAACTGCTTGTTCCTCAAAAAAAACTGCATGACTTGCTGGGTCCCTGGTGTCAGCCGCTCGTAGTGTAATTCTCTCGTTTATTGACTACGTTGACAATGGCATGAGCCCCAGATGTCCAACCATTAGATGGAACCATATTTTTGGGCTTGTACTATAATGGCACTTGCTTGCATACTGCCATGACGCTGGTGGGTCCCTACTGTCATCCTCTCCACGTACAGTCATCTCCTTGTTCCTCTCGGTTGTTGACGATGTTGACAACGCAAGAGGGCGGCGCACCGCGCACGGCGAGCGAACCAAGGCCGCAAGGCGGAGGACGACGGCGAGGCCTCGGACGGAACGAACAGGAGCCGTTGAAGATGCGCCAGTCTAGTCGCAGGCAGAGGGGAGTACGAGGGTTGACTGTTTCGGGCACGGGTGCGTGTTGGGGCTGACGTCGCCGGAGAATAACAGGACGTATGGGGGAATAGAGGGAGGGACTAGCCAACATTGGAGGGTACGTACAGAGAGGCGGAGGCGCATCGCGGGAGCAGGCGGAGCCGACGGGGTGGTTTGGTTTGGGCGGCTGGAGGAAGAAGAAGACAAGAGATAGAAGATACACGACAGATGTTGGATGTCAATCCAACGGCTGGTAGGCGAAAAATTGTTTGTTGACTGGCTAGTAAGTCGACACCACCTTGGATAGGCTATTTCCTCGCGGGTACCAAATGTCAGAATCCAAATCTGTCACGGTCATGCAGCCTATCCTATGAAAATTTACAGCCCATTTGATGTGCTAGTTCGAAATAAGTTTGTGGGTGCTGGTGGGGGCTAATGACCTCGCTTCTGTAATGCACAGTGAGCTCAAGCAGCCGGCGAGAGTGATGTTATTTCCCTTGGTTGGGATTTGTTACAATATTTCACTCTAAATTAAATGAATGGCAAGCCATTTGCCTTGTTTCAAAGAAAATATGACAGTCGCAGCCGAGTTGAAAAGGGCAGGAACATCTAACTCTAGCATACAAATTGTACAAAAGCACGAGGGTTAATTATTCATCAGGTTTACAAAAAAACCCAAATTGAAAAGGGCAACAACATCTAACTCCAGCACTGTTTTCGGCAGTCACAGTCAAATGGATCGGTCAGGTCTATAGAATGAACATCCTGGGTCGTAAAATTTACTGGATTTGACCACAATATGTTGTAAATAGAAGCCCGACACGTTCAGAAGCTCTTTTGCCCACCCAAAACTCCTTTTTTTGCTCTTCGACATACCCATCCGTCAAAACCATGTTGCTGATAAACTTAAGCCTGATGGACAATAGTAACCTCGCATTCAGCAGGAAGAATGTGACAAATCTTGTGTTTGCATGGTTGGCTACATATCGTTCTAGCGTTATTGTCTTCAATCGAATCTCATGAGAAGTGAGAAAATCCCGATGCTTATAAATCCACTGATTGGTTATAACTTTCTTACCCCGTCATGTTGCCTAAATAGACATGAAGATTGAAAACAGTTAAGGTCTAAAAGAAGAGTGTCGAAAGAGCAACAGTTGAACGGTTAATTCTATTACACTATATGCGGGCTTCCAATGTGCGTGAAATTATCACCTTTATATACAACTTCTCCAGACATGGAAAGCTTTGTAGCAAGCCAATAATCTTGTTCAGATCAAAACTATTCATTTGGATATATAAGATCTTGACAGAATCCAGCACCATTGATAGGCCATCCATGGAGAAACTCTTCATTGAGCATAGAACATAATATTAGTACAAAATGTATACTCCAAGATGATATATAAATTATGCGCAGAAATTTAAAATGCAGCTTATGGTTACAAGTGTAGATGTTAATATAAAGTACCTGAAGAACTGTGGAGCCAAACACCATATCGAAATGAGCACAGAGATCATGTATTAAACCCAAGGTCTCCAGTTTAGGCGCAAAGAGGACAGTTATTTGCAACGATGAATAACTAGAATCAAGGATCAACCTTTGAAGTGAAGGGGCATCTTGGATGACGAGCTGCCTTCCGTCAAAAGAAATTCCAATTCTTACGAGGTTAGGCAACTTTATTTGGAAACAACCGATCCTAACTATGAAAACAAGCACCAAGCACTCGAGCGCAGGGCAACTCGAGTGGATGATGCTGTGCAATGAGGCCTCCGATATACGAACCCGCACAAGTGAAAGTTTCTTGAGAAATGGGAGTCGAAGGTTTATTACCTGATTGTCTGGTAGGTAGCACAGCGCAAAGGTGGCGGTGTGGAGAGAGGAGGAAAACAGTGAGATGGACATCGGTGATGAGGGCACAAGTTCATGGCGTTCGGTATGTGGTATGTGATTTCCAAGGGAATAGTAGAACTCAAGCAGCTATAGTTCTGTGAATTCAGGGGATTTCAGCCAGGCGTCCACCATGCAGGGCATGGTATGCTTGCTCAGGTAGCATGATGGGATGCAAAGGCTTTGAACGGAGCCCTGGTGGGAGGAGATGATGGCTCTGGGGATTTCAAAATCATTGAAGAGAGATAGCTGACGACAGTCGAGATTAAGGGGCACGACGCGCCATAGAGGGCGCCACCGAATTGAGAGGACTTGGGTGCGGCAGCAATCCTTGGTGGGGAGAAGCGAGATGATCTCCCAAAGGACGGCATCCGAGAGATCGCTGATGCGGTCCACCCAAGATTCTAAGGGTTCCTGGGATCCGGTGGGGGCGGGGTCGCCGCTTCTCCCTGCGCTGCCGGGTGCGGGATCTACAACAGGCATCGCCGCTGGCAGGAGCCTCATCTTCTTCGCGCTGGGGTCAGCCGACTCCACTTTCCTCGAGGGCGTTGCGTCGCGCTCACGGATTTGAGCAGAGTAACGAATGACGAGCCTAGTTGTAGTGCGAGCGAAGAAGAAGGGGAGCTGGGGGTTTTCTGTAGGAGTGAGGAAGAAGGGGAGTTGGGGTTTTCTGTAGGAGTGAGGTGAGGAATTTGGGGGTACGAGTGGAGCGAGCTGACGTGAGGTGGGTGGGAGCGAGGAGGAAGAAGAGCACCCAGGTTTTTTTGGGGGGGGCGGTGTGCTGGGTGTGGGTAGCGCCTCTCATTCAGTAAATATATGGGCTTTTGAATTGATTTTACTATTTACTAGTGTGGATGGGCTGTTTTGTCTTGGGCCCAGAGAAACAATTACTACTAGTACAGTGGAGACACTCTACAGCTACCTAGAAAAACAATTACTACTAGTACAGTGGAGACACTCTACCGCTTCTGGCTCCTCCTAGGTCATTGAAACGTCTCCCTCTACTGAATGTTGTTATACTTTTGTTCACCGACATGCGGGCCATGCAGCGCGCGGGCCCAAATGCCATCCACCAAATTAGAAGGCAGTATGCAGGCGGAGAGTCACCCCGGTCGTAGCACGACAGTAACAAGCCGTCGTATCACAAAACCCCACCTCCCCGCAGTCTAAGTTTGAAGGACGAAGCAACCATCATTTCACTCTTCGATGAATCCCCTTCTCCCTCACCATCTTCAAGAAAGGCAACACTCGCATCTGCCACTGTTCTTCTCTCCCAACGAAGGGAAGGTAAGCGGATCCATGATGTTGGTATATTTTTGTTCAGGGAAAAAAAGAACTTTTTCAAAGCAGTAACCAATCCTCACTCGCTTTTTTGTTTCATTGTCATTGCGATTGTTTTTTCCTTTCAGTGGTCTCCTAGTATTCGTCAGTTTCATGATGGACCAAGGAGAACCAGGCAAAGATCTGCCGATATTGGAGCAGACGCGGGAGGCTGATCCCCACGAGACAGAGAGCTCCAAGAAGATGGAGGCAACCACCGAGCTGACCCCAGATATGCTCACGGCCACTACTGAGATGGTCAACGTCCCGTTTGAGGTTACAGCCCCCGTGGCACTGCAGGAGCAGTTTTCCCCCTTCGAGGATGTGTCCCCCCCGTTGAGCTGCCCAAGGTGATTTCCTTCTTTGCCGATCTCGATTGTGGTTTTTCATCTAAGTATGTGGTGATTTTTTTAAGAAAAGGAAGTATGTGGTGATTAATAATGCAAAATTTTATTAGCTTCGATGCCATGCTATACATAGTGGTTTTAATAACTTGTGTTTCTTATACTGAAAAGTAATTCAGAATTTGTTTCTGTTTCAATTAGAGCCCTGATGCAGACAAGGATTGTGTGGTTGTGCATGTCACTCGCTATGAGGCGGATGACCTGAATATACGCACTGGGAAAACAAAGTTCTTAGGCTGTTGGATCCTGGAAGCCATTTGCGGTTATACAATTGAAGAGTTGTATTCCAGCCTCACTGTTGTCAGGCGTGTTGTCTAGGGTGTACTAAAGCACAAGAAGTTCAAAGCTACTCCTTCGTTTGTGAGGCATACTGTTCTTGTCAAGCTTACACAGGAAGATGATGTGGCATGCCTCCACAAACAAGTTTATCAGTGGCAAGGCCACAAGGTTGTCTTCATGAAGGTTCACAGGATTGAGCTGCCGCAGGACGTCCTCGATGATGTTCATGGCAAGGTCCGTCTTGTGTCCAGCCCAAATTAGATCGAGGCATGAAATAGTTGCCCCAGTTAGTGTTTAATAGTAGTTTGGATTGTGTCTAATTATCCAAACCTTGCCTGTTATCGACCCCTCTGGGGCTAGTACTCTGTTTGAATCCGTCTATGGGAACTGCTGCTACTTATGCGTGCCCGTGAATCATGTGAGAACCATCGTAATTGTTGCCGAAACAGATGCGTCCTCACTAGTTTTTTCATGAATATGGCATGGTAAGACATAAGTTGTCATGGTTTATCATACGAGCAGTGTGTGTTTTGATGAAATAGAGCACTCGTTCGAGAACCGTGCGCCGACATATACATAAGTACTTCTAAACACTGTTGGTGCTACCCCACTTGTAAGCAGTTGTGCAAAACACGGCACATTGGCTCAGCTCCCTTCAACACTAGGCTATCGACCAACTAACAATCAACAATCTGCTGTCTGACACATAAGCAACTATGTATCTTGTTACAGTGGTTCATGTAGTTAATTGAGGCCACAATGTAATAAATTCCAAACGTTCACACGCTAGTCCAGCGCTCATGTAGAACACTCACATTAAACTCGTCTTCATAAAAATCTTGAAAAGCATAAGTTAAGAAATTTTATACATCTCAATGATTCATAAAACATAACAAACATATACTAGTTCACAGCAAAACACAAAGTTGTGAGAAGGTTTACAAATCAGGAAAAAACAAGCAAGGCTTCTCTGAGCAAAGGGCCTCCCAGCAGGCTTAAATTTCCTGGAGTTCACTCTGGTTTTTTCTTGTTGCCACCATCCAGGGTTTGGTTCTCTCATTCCAGAATAACCAATTATAATTGTGGTCTCAGCTGGAATGCTGAACTGAACCATGCAGTGTACTGACGAGGTGAAATTCTTGTGCATTCCACTAAATTTAAGCACCGCTATTTGCAGAAATAAGCAGACCACAATGCCTCTTGTCCGCGCATCTGTCCAAAAAACCGCCGTGCAGCCGTGCCAGCTAGTCCTCGGTCCATGGATGAACTGGTAGAAAGTGCATTCCGAACTAGGATGCAGTTGTTTTCGCTCGTCCCTGCACTGCAATCAGGAAGTAAAATGTACGAATCAGCTTATTTTAGATTGCGTTGGTCATTCTACCTTAGTTCCTACCAATGTAGGGATACCTTGAAGACGGGAGGTTAGACGACGGCGACGAGGGATAGCCATCTCATTTTGCACAGTTGTACTGAAACTGAGGTGTGTGCTTTTGATTGCGCAGATAGAAATGATACGGAGACAAACATCCCGAAATGATATGGAGACAGACATCCCTGTTTGCGCAAATATGAAATATGGTTATTTAAACAGTGACATATATTACTACTTTCCCCCGTTTCCTCTTAGAACCAAATCCTAGATTCATGCTACAGCTTTCCCACTTTCTTCCCTATTTGAACCAACGCTTTGAGTTGACTATATGAACTAGCTTTACTTCTAATAATAGTAGAAGTCTAGGTGGCTTTGGAACAGCATACGGAAGTAGAAAAGAATCCACACGAAGGGGTAAGAGTTGGGCCAGTAGAGCAAGGCAGGTTTTGAAGGAATATACACCTGAGGGTCATCGACATGTGGCAAAGACGGCGTCGGGAGGCCGCATCTTGGCCACAATACCGCTGGGAGGAAGAAGGGGTCGGAGGCCCTCCCGAGCCGGCGCTCTCTCGGAGAGAACGGCACGGCCGCCGATCGGGATGCGCGGGCAGCCGTTGGTCTCCTCCCTCACCGCCGACGACAGCATGAACAATGCACCTACACCCCTGCCCCGGTCGAGGTTGTCCGGCCGGATTTGTGACCAGCCGTGAGCTGAGAGAGAGAGTGTGTGTGTGTGTGTGGCCACCTATGTCTTGCTTAGATCTGGAGAGCATGAGAGAGTGAACGAGAGGAACGCTAGTAAAGCAAGCGCTAAGGCTCCTGCTTTTATATATAGTGGAGTGATTTTGTTGTACCAGCTTCAAAAAAATGCGCTCCTACGTGTACCGCGAGTGGGTGTGAGAGAACTAGTGCATGCGTGCACCACTTCTCTTCGTGATAGTACAATATACTATGCCCAAAGAACGTTCGCCGCAAGAGTAATAGTATAAGTGTGTAACGTGTGAGCTAAACTAAATTGTGTGCGCCGTCTTTTGTTTTTTAGAAGTTTTGAGGGTAGGGTGTGAAGAGCACATATGTGCGTGACGTCTACCCGCAGATAGACGGTGGGTGCGACATGCGAGTCTGCGAGAGGACTCGGGAGAGACATGACTCGTGAGGGTGCGTGTGCGTGAGAGAGAGGGGGGGCACGTATCAATGCAATGCATGTGTCCGTAAATCATTATCCGACAAACGTTCGCCACAAGCCTTTTCCTGACGAATGCCGTAAGAACTGTTAGATCGGCATCCGACAGTGTCAGTTTTGCCATGTCATTTAACAGAACAACCACTCCTCCTACACACAAATCTTCCACGTGAGTGTTAGCAACTACCGTATGCTCCCTCCATACCTAAATGTAGTGCATATAGCTTTATTGAAAATTCGAACCTCGCAAACTTTTACCGAGTTTTCGTGTACCAAATTGCACATGTAGAATACCCTGTATATATCATTTCATTCATCTTCGAGAGGTAACTATAAAGATGGGTGAGGAGTCTACAAAGAAAGACCATCGTATCACCCGCAGCAATTTCAACCATCCTTTAGTGTTAAGGAATATCATAGGAACTCTATATGATATGATTTTTATAGGATTTTTTTCCTTTAAAGCCAATTGGTTCATAGGAATAGATTCATATACTCTACATTTCAAAGGAAATAAACATGATATCATGTCTATAGCTTTAGAGCCACTTGGTTCATATGAATGGATTCCTATACTCCCTTAATTTCAAAGGAAAATAAACATTAGCGTATATTCAATAGAAAAGTTCCTATGATATGAACCAAATTACATCTCTTTACTAATCCCTCCTTATAGGAATTGAGATACATGTCATCTCTATATTCGATAGAAAAGTTCCTATGATGTGAACCAAATGACATCTCTTTTCCAATCCCTACTCATAGGAATTGAGATGCTCCATGTCATCTCTTTCCCTACAACTTCCATGTATACATATTCTATTCCTAAATAGATAGTACAACCCA
The DNA here is from genome assembly GCF_018294505.1 of Triticum aestivum. Taxonomy (NCBI): domain Eukaryota; kingdom Viridiplantae; phylum Streptophyta; class Magnoliopsida; order Poales; family Poaceae; genus Triticum; species Triticum aestivum. The sequence goes on along the minus strand of NC_057804.1, from coordinate 445,043,831 downwards.
CTAGTAGCTTTTTTCCAAAACATGCAACTATGGCACACGAACTATATAGTGTGCCAATAACTTTGAAAGATGGTCGCTGGATGAAGCTAACCCGACAGTGCAGAGGTGGGTAAACCCGAGCACTACTGGCCGTTGGATATCATCAACATTCCACCAGATCTGCCACATGTACAATTTAGAAGACTCCATGGTTGAACTTAAGCATAATGCACAAACCTCGAAACACAAGCACTTCTCCTTTGTTCCAGAATCTTCTGTATCATAATTGATTATTATTTTTCTAAATGAATTGCCATTATTTGTTTTTTACTTTATAACTTACAATGCACAACCCCATGAATCTTAACATTTTTATAAAACTAATTGATTTTGAATGAGATGAACTATAAGAACTAAACGAACATCTACATCATGCATATATGACTCAAAGCTTTACATGCTATAGTGTGTATTTATTTATAATTTGGTTTCGAAATCTCATGCATTCAATACATGTGTACCTTACTAGTTTTGAGTAGAGTAGCAAATTTCACGCGGCCCTGGGTATATCAAAATGTAGGGCCCATGCATCATTGCCTTTCGGTCGAACCTACGTCCATAATTTTTTGTATGTACTATATCTCCACTGGTCCCCGAACCCAAAATGTTGCCTCATTCCCACAAAACCAAGCGGCCCACACATATTTAAGGCATCGACTCGAATCCATTTACTACGACGTGGCCCCGCACGCCGTAGTACTCCTACAAACCCTACCGCTGCACTCATCATCGGTTTTCTTCAAGAGGATGAGGGAGAAGCCGATTTGTAGTGGAGGCTGATACGGCTCCATCGTATCTATAATTTTTTATTGTTCCATGCCAATATTATTCACTTTCATATACTTTTTGGCAACTTTTTATATTATTTTTGGGACTAACATATTGATCCAGTGCCCAGTGTCAGTTCCTGTCTGTTGCATGTTGTTTGTTTCGCAGAAACCCAATATCAAACGGAGTCCAAACAGGATAAAAATGGATGGAGATTTTTTTGGAATATTTATGATTTTTGGGAAGTAAAATCAACGCGAAACGGTGTCCGAGGTGGTCACGAGGTAGGGGGGCACGCCCTACCCCCCAGGTGCGCCCCTGGCCCTGGTGGTCCACCCGTAAGGCGGTTGATGCTCTTCTTCTGGCGCAAGAAATATAATTTTATGAGAAATATCTGGGCGAAAGATTCACCCCAATCGGAGTTACGGATCTCTGGATATTTAAGAAACGGTGAAGGGGTAGAATCAGAGAATGCAGAAATAGAGAGATAGATCCAATCTCGGAGGGGCTCTTGCCCCTCCCAAGCCATGGGAGCCAAGGACCAGAGGGTAAACCCTTCTCCCATCTAGGAAGAAGGCCAAGGAAGAAGAAGAAGAAGGGGGGCTCTCTCCCCCTTTGCTTACGGTGGCGCCGGAACACCGCCGGGGGCCATCATCATCACCGCGATCTTCACAAACACCGCCGTCATCTTCACCAACATCTCCATCACCGTCCCCCATCTCTATGCAGCGGTGTAACCTCTCTCTTACCCACTGTAATCTCTACTTAAACATGGTGCTCAATGCTATATATTATTTCCCAATGATGTATGGCTATCCTATGATGTTTGAGTAGATCTATTTTGTCCTAATGGCTATTTGATGATCGTGATTGGTTTGAGTTGTATGTTTTATTATTGGTGTTGTCCTATAGTGCCCTCCGTGTCACGCAAGCATGAGGGATTCCCGCTGTAGCGTGTTGCAGTACGTTCATGATTCGCTTATAGTGGGTTGGTGAGTGACTGAAACACAAACCCGAGTAGGAGGGATTGTTGCGTATGGGATAAAGGGGACTTGATGCTTTAATGCTATGGTTTGGTTTTACCTGAATGAATCTTTAGTAGTTGCAGATGCTTGCTAGAGTTCCAGTCATAAGTGCATATGATCCAAGTAGAGAAAGTATGTTAGCTTATGCCTCTCCCTCAAATAAAATTGCAATAATGATTACCGGTCTAGTTATCGATTGCCTAGGGACAAATAACTTTCTCGTGACAACAAGCTCTTTACTTTTACTAATTTAGTTGTGTCTTTATCTAAACAGCCCCTAGTTTATATTTGCGTGTTCTTTACTTTCTTGCAAGCCTATCCTATCACACCTACAAAGTACTTCTAGTTTCATACTTGTTCTAGGAAAAGCGAACATCAAGCGTGCGTAGAGTTGTATCGGTGGTCGATAGAACTTGAGGGAATATTTATTCTACCTTTAGATCCTCGTTGGGTTCGACACTCTTACTTATCAAAAGAGGCTACAACTATCCCCTATACTTGTGGGTTATCAAGACCTTTTTCTGGCACCGTTGTCGGGGAGCAATAGCGTGGGGTGAATATTCTCGTGTGTGCTTGTTTGCTTTATCACTAAGTAATTTTTATTTGCTGTTCTTAGTTGTTTCTATCTTTAGTCATGGGTAGGAAACGCAAAATACCAAAAAAATAGTTGTACCTGCTGAACCAATGGTTGAAGAACCACTCAAAATGTATCACATTGCTGAAGCTTATTACTTGGATCATCTTCAATCCCTATGTGCTCGTGCTGAAACCCCAACTAGCTTAGTTGAGGGAAAATCTTTAGATGAGCATGCTTGTTATGTGCGACACCGTATATCTGAAAAAGGGAAACTATTATGGGATGAAATCCAACATTTACAATGCTATGCTTGGAATTTATGTTGGGAATATGATTTTACTTGTTGTTCTGAAAGCCCTAAAAAACACTTTCCCTACCAATGTGAGTTTATTGATAATGGGATCCTATCTTCGTATGCCAAGGGTGTTTATAGTTACTATGATGTTCAACAAATTGAAAAATTTGTTGCCTTTAAGGGTGCTTTTGAAATTGCTATTTTGATTGAAAAGTATGATGCTACTCTTTACAAATCTGAAAATTTTGCCATACTTGAATATTGTTATGAGAATTATGCTTCTAATGCCTATGTTAAACAATTTATTAAGGAAGTCTCCGCTGTCCAAGAAGAGACTAATATTTTGCAGGAAGCTATGGAAGAAGAAATTGATGAAATTGTGAGCTCATTGGATGAAAAAGATGATGAGGAGAGCGAAGAACAAAAGGAGGAAGAGCGGATTGATCACCCGTGCCCACCTTCTAATGAGAGTAACTCTTCAACTCATACATTGTTTAATTCCCCTTCGTGTTTACCGAAGGATGACTACTATGATGATTGCTATGATCCCATTGATTCTCTTGAAATATCCCTTTTTGATGATGCTTGCTATGCTTGTGGCCAAGATGCCAATACAAATGATGCTTATGGAGATGAACTTGCTATAGTTCCTTATGTTAAACATGAAATTGTTGCTATTGCACCCACGCATGATAGTCCTATTATCTTTTTTAATTCTCCAAACTACACTTTATCGAAGAAGTTTGTGCTTATTAAGGATTATATTGATGGGTTGCGTTTTACCATTGCACATGATGATTTTGATAAATGTAATATGCATGTGCTTGCTGGTCCTACTTGCAATTATTATGAGAGAGGAACTATTTCTCCATCTCTCCATGTTTCACACACGATAGAATTGCAAGAAACTGTTTATACTATGCATTGGCCTTTACTTTGTGTGCATGGATTGTTCTCTTATGACATGCCGATGCACAGGAAGAGAGTTAAAATTCGTTGTTGCATGATATATGTTACTTTGTGCTCACTACTAAATTACAAATCATTGTTAATTAAAATTGGCTTTCATATACCTTGGGATCCGGGTGGATTCATTACTTGAGCACTATATGCCAAACTTAATGGCTTTAAAGAAAGCGTTGCCAGGGAGACAACCTGGAAGTTTTAGAGAGTCATTTATTTCTGTTGAGTGCTTTCATATAGTTCAAAAACAACAAAAATAAAGAAGGGAACCCAAAAACTTTTCAAAAAGGAAAGTGAAAGTGAGAGAGACAAGCATTGTTGAAGTGGGAGAGCTCCTTGAACTTTGTTCATGCTCACGGAAACTTTGTGATTCTTGATTACAGAAACTTATCATCAAAAATAATTATCCCCTTGTATAATTCCATTGTATTATAAAAATAATGTGCCAAGGTTTGCCTTTAGGATGTTTACAATGCTAGTTGGTTTGTACGGTGCAGGACAGAAACTTTGGCTGTAGTGCACGATTTTACATTTTTACCTGGAACGTAAATTGGTTCTGATTCATTTTGCACTGTCTTTCTATACAACGTTTTTACTTTTCCTAATTTTGGTAGAATTTTTAAAGTATCAGAAGTATGGTGAATGTTCAGATTGCTATAGACTGTTCTGTTTTTGACAGATTCTGTTTTTGATGCATAGTTTGCTTGTTTTGATGAATCTATCAATTTATATCAGTGGATTAAGCCATGAAAATGTTATATTACAGTAGACACAATGAAAAAACAAAATATGAATTGGTTTGCAACAGTACTTAGAGTGGTAATTTGATTTATTATACTAACGGATCTTACCGAGTTTTCTATTGAAGTTTTGTGTTGATGTAGTGTCTAATCGAGGATGTTTCAATATGAGAAGAAGGAAGAGAGGCAAGAGCTCAAGCTTGGGGATGCCCGAGGCACCCCAAGTAAATATTCAAGGAGACTCAAGCGTCTAAGCTTGGGGATGCTGGTAAGGCATCCCCTCTTTCTTCAACAAGTATTGGTATGTTTTCGAATTTGTTTCGTTCATGCATTATGTGCAAGTCTTGGAGCGTCTTTTGCATTTAGTTTTCATTTTTCTTTTATGCACCATGCTGGTATGAGATAGTCCTTGGTTGATTCATAGAATGCTCATTGCACCTCACTTAAATCTTTTGAGTATGGCTTTATAGAATGCTTCATGTGCTTCACTTATATCATTTGAAGTTTGGATTGCCTGTTTCTCTTCAAATAGAAAACCGTCATTTGTAGAATGCTCCTTTTATTCACTTATATTTGTTAGAGCGTGGGCATATCTTTTGTAGAAAGAATTAAACTCTCTTGCTTCACTTATATCTATTTAGAGAGATGACAGGAATTGGTCATTCACATGGTTAGTCATAAAATCCTACATAAACTTGTAAGATCACTGAATATGATATGTTTGATTCCTTGCAATAGTTTTGCGATATAAAGATGGTGATATTAGAGTCATGCTAGTGGGTGGTTGTGAATTGTAGAGACACTTGTGTTGAGGTTTGTGATTCCCGTAGCATACACGTATGGTGAACCGCTTCGTGATGAAGTTGGAGCACAATTTTATTTATTGATTTTCTTCCTTATGAGTGGCGGTCGGGGACGAGCGATGGTCTTTTCCTACCAATCTATCCCCATAGGAGCATGCGCGTAGTACTTTGTTTTCAATGGCTTGTACATTTTTGCAATATGTATATGAGTTCTTTATGACTAGTGTTGAGCCCATGGATTATACGCACTCTCACCCTTCCACCATTGCTAGCCTCTCTTGTGCCGCGCAACTTTCACCGGTACCATACAACCACCATATATCTTCCTCAAAACAGCCACCATACCTACCTATCATGGCATTTCCATAGCCATTCCGAGATATATTGCCATGCAACTTCCATCATCATCATCATATACATGACTTGAGCGTTCATTGTCATATTGCTTTGCATGATCGTAAGATAGCTAGCATGATGTCTTCATGGCTTGTCCGTTTTTTGATGTCATTGCTACACTAGATCATTGCACATCTCGGTACACCGCTGGAGGCATTCATATAGAGTCATATCTTTGTTCTAGATATCGAGTTGTAATATTGACTTGTAAGTAAATAGAAGTGTGATGATCATCATTATTAGAGCATTGCCCCAGTGAGGAAAGGATGATGGAGACAATGATTCCCCCACAAGTCGGGATGAGATTCCGGACTTTACAAAAAAAAGAGGCCAAAGAAGCCCAAATAAAAAAAGAGGCCAAAGAAGCCCACCAAAAAAATGAGAGAAAAAGAGAGAAGGGGCAATGTTACTATCCTTTTACCACACTTGTGCTTCAGAGTAGCACCATGTTCTTCATAGAGAGAGCCTCCTATGCTTTCACTTTCATATACTAGTGGGAATTTTCATTATAGAACTTGGCTTGTATATTCCGATGATGGGCTTCCTCAAATGCCCGAGGTCTTCATGAGCAAGCAAGTTGGATGCACACCCACTTAGTTTCAGTTTGAGCTTTCATACACTTATAGCTCTAGTGCATCTGTTGCATGGCAATCCCTACTCACTCACATTGATAGCTATTGATGCGCATCTCCATAGCCCATTGATACGCCTAGTTAATGTGAGACTTCCTCCCTTTTTGTCTTCTCCACATAACCCCCACCATCATTTTCTATTCCACCTATAGTGCTATATCCATGGCTCACGCTCATGTATTGCGTGAAAGTTGAAAAAATTTGAGATTATTAAAGTATGAAACAATTGCTTGGCTTGTCATCGGGGTTGTGCATAATTAAATACTTTGTGTGATGAAGATAGAGCAACAGCCAGACTATATGATTTTGTAGGGATAACTTTCTATGGCCATGTTGTTTTGAAAATACATGATTGCTTTATTGGTACGCTCGAAGTATTATTGCTTTTATGTCAAATGATAGACTATTGCTTTGAATCACTCGTGTCTTAATATTCATGCCATGATTATACATATGATCAAGATTATGCTAGGTCGCATTCCACATCAAAAATTATTCTTTTTTATCATTTACCTACTCGAGGACGAGCAGGAATTAAGCTTGGGGATGCTAATACGTCTCCGTCATATCTATAATTTTTGATTGTTCCATGCCAATATTATTCACTTTCATATACATTTTGGCAACTTTTTATATTATTTTTGGGACTAACATATTGATCCAGTGCCCAGTGCCAGTTCCTCTCTGTTGCATGTTTTTTGTTTCACAGAAACCCAATATCAAATGGAGTCCAAAGGGGATAAAAACGGACGGAGATTTTTTTTGGAATATTTATGATTTTTGGGAAGTAAAATCAATGCGAAACGGTGTCCGAGGTGGTCATGAGGTAGGGGGGCATGCCCTACCCCCCCAGGCGCGCCCCTGGCCCTCGTGGTCCACCCGTAAGGCGGTTGATGCTCTTCTTCTGGTGCAAGAAATATAATTTTATGAGAAAGATCTGGGCGAAAGATCACCCCAATCGGAGTTACGGATCTCCGGATATTTAAGAAACAGTGAAGGGGTAGAATCGGAGAACGCAAAAATAGAGAGATGGATCCAATCTCGGAGGGTCTCTCGCCCCTCCCAAGCCATGGGAGCCAAGGACCAGAGGGGAAACCCTTCTCCCATCTAGGGAGAAGGCCAAGGAAGAAGAAGAAGAAGAAGGGGGTCTCTCTCCCCCTTGCTTCCGGTGGCGCCGGAACACCGCCGGGGCCATCATCATCACCGCGATCTTCACCAACACTGCCGTCATCTTCACCAACATCTCCATCACCTTCCCCAATCTCTATGCAGCGGTGTAACCTCTCTCTTATCCGCTGTAATCTCTACTTAAACATGGTGCTCAACACTATATATTATTTCCCAATGATGTATGGCTATCCTATGATGTTTGAGTAGATCTGTTTTGTCCTAATGGCTATTTGATGATCGTGATTGGTTTGAGTTGTATGTTTTATTATTGGTGCTGTCCTATGGTGCCCTCCGTGTCGTGCAAGCGTGAGGGATTCCTGCTGTAGGGTGTTGCAATATGTTCATGATTCGCTTATAGTGGGTTGGTGAGTGACTGAAACACAAACCCGAGTAGGAGGGATTGTTGCATATGGGATAAAGGGGACTTGATGCTTTAATGCTATGGTTGGGTTTTACCTTAATGAATCTTTAGTAGTTGCGGATGCTTGCTAGAGTTCCAATGATAAGTGCATATGATCCAAGTAGAGAAAGTATGTTAGCTTATGCCTCTCCCTCAAATAAAATTGCAATAATTATTACCGGTCTAGTTATCGATTGCCTAGGGACAAATAACTTTCTCATGACAACAAGCTCTTTACTTTTACTAATTTAGTTGTGTCTTTATATAAACAGCCCCTAGTTTATATTTACGTGTTCTTTACTTTCTTGCAAGCCTATCCTATCACAGCTACAAAGTACTTCTAGTTTCATACTTGTTCTAGGTAAAGAGAACGTCAAGCGTGCGTAGAGTTGTATCGGTGGTTGATAGAACTTGAGGGAATATTTATTCTACCTTTAGCTCCTTGTTGGGTTCGACACTCTTACTTATCGAAAGAGGCTACAACTATCCCCTATACTTGTGGGTTATCAGAGGCGCTTTCAAAAAAAAGGATCTGTAGTGGAGACCCCTACCCTAGGGTGCCCTAGGTAGCTTCCACACGCATCATTGTTTTCTCTTTTCTTTATGCTCTTGCACGCTAGAGTGAAATAATGGTTGCTTCGTCCGTCCAGCTTAATGCGGGAAAGGTGGGGCTTTGTGATTTGACCCCTCATCGCTCATTTTCTACTACTGCGGCGCTACGACCGGGGTGCCTCCAATTCCAACCGCTGCTCCGAACTATAATTTGGTGCATCGCACGTGGAACAAGATGGTGGATGAGCCACATGTCTGCCAAAGGGGTCCTGTTAAGTGTGTCGCCATTTCGTGTGCGGACTGACCCTGCTTGAGTTGCTACGCCAACACGACAGGAGCAGCCTACCACTTGGTTTTCTTCTCTGTGAATCCCGACTATATTGATCTAAAAAGATACGTGCTGAACTACCCTCTCCGTCTCGGTTTTTTATTTGTAGGCTTCTCGGTTTATAAGGCCTGCACGTAGTTCTAGGTCATCCATTTGACTAACTAAATATGAGTTACTATGTCGCAAAAAGTATATCATCGGATTCTTATTGGTTGATATGTGAAGAAACAAGAAATGAGGTAGAAGTTAATGCACCGCGCCTTAGTATTTTGGGATTATTTGGTTCTCATAAGATGAGTTACTCACCT